>NC_041228.1:44670044-44727949 GCF_002837175.3 Physeter macrocephalus
GGTTTCCTTTGCTGTGCAAAAGCTTTGAAGTTTCATTAGGTCCCATTTGTTTATTTTTGTTTTTATTTCCATTACTCTAGGAGGTGGATCAAAAAGGATCTTGCTGTGATTTATGTCAAAGAGTGTTCTGCTTATGTTTTCCTCTAAGAGTTTTATAGTGTCTGGTTTTACTTTTAGATCTTTAATCCATTTTGAGTTTACTTTTGTGTATGGTGTTAGGGAGTGTTCTAATTTCTCTGTTACATGTAGCTGTCCAGTTTTCCCAGCACCACTTATTGAAGAGGCTGTCTTTTCTCCATTGTATATCTTTGCCTCCTTTGTCATAGATTAGTTGACCATAGGTACCTGCGTTTATCTCTGGGCTTTCTGTCTTGTTCCATTTATCTATATTTCTGTTTTTGTGCCAGTACCATATTGTCTGAAGTCAGGGAGTCTGATTCCTCCAGCTCCGTTTATTTTTTCCCCAAGATTGCTTTCGCTATTTGGTGTCTTTTGTGTCTCCATACAAATTTTAAGATTAAAAAAAAAAATCTAGTTTCTAGTTCTGTAAAAAATTCCGTTGATAATTTGATAGGATTTGCATTGAATGTGCAGATTGCTTTGGGTAGTAGTCATTTTCACAATACCGATTCTTCCAATCCAAGTACATGGTATATCACTCCATCTGTTTGTGTCAGCCTTAATTTCTTTCATCAGTGTCTTATAGTTTTGGGAGCACAGTTCTTTTACCTCCTTAGGTAAGTTTATTCCTAGGTGTTTTACTCTATTTATTGCAGTGATGAATGGGATTGTTTCCTTAATTTCTCTTTCTGATCTTTTGTTGTTCATGTATAGGAATGCAAGAGATTTCTGCACATTAATTTTGTGTCCTGCAACTTTAAAAAATTCATGGATGAGATTTAGTGGTTTCCTGATCGCATCTTTAGGACTTTCGATGTAGAGTATCATGTCATCTGCAAACAGTGACAGTTTTACTTCATCTTTTCCAATTCTTTTTCCCTTTGTTTCTTTTTCTTCTCTGTTTCCTATGGCTAGGACTTGCAAAACTATGTTGAATAATAGTGGCAAGAGTGGACAACCTTGTCTTCTTCCTGATCTCAGTGGAGATGCTTTCAGTTTTTCACTATTGAGTATAATGTTTGCTGTGGGTTTGTCAAATATGGCCTTTATTATGTTGAAACAGATTCCCTGTATGCCCACTTTCTGGAGAGGTTTTATTGTAAATGGGTGATGAAATTTATCAAAAGCTTTTTCTGCATCTATTGAGATGATCATATTGTTCTTATGTCTCAGTTCGTTAATATGGTGTATCACATTGCTTGATTTGCATATATTGAAGAATCTTTGCATCCCTGGGGTAAATCCCACTTGATCATGGTGTATGATCCTTTTAATGTGTTGTTAGATTTGGTTTGTTAATATTTTCTTGAAGGTTTTTGCATCATATTGATCAGTGTTATTGGCCTCTAATTTTCTTTTTTTGTAGTATCTTTGTCTGGTTTTGGTATCAGGATGATGTAGCACTGTGGAATGAGTTTGAGAGTGTTCCTTCCTCTGTTATTTTGTTGGAAGAGTTTGAGAAGAATATGTGTTAGCTCTTCTCTAAATGTTTGATAGAATTTGCCTGTGAAGCCATATGTTCCTGGGCTTTTGTTTGTTGGAAGATTTTTAATCACAGTTTCAATTTCAGTACTTGTGATTGGTCTGTTCATATTTTCTGTTTCTTCCTGATTCAGTCTTGGAAGGTTATACCTTTGGAAGAATTTGTCCATTTCTTCCAGGTTGTTCATTTTTTTGGCATAGAGTTGTTTCTAGTAGTCACTTATGATGTTTTGTATTTCTGCAGTGTCTCTTGTAACTTCTCCTTTTTCATTTCTAATTTTATTGATTTGAGTCCTCACTTTTTTTGATGAGTCTGCTAAAGGTTTATCAATTTTGTTTATCATCTCAGAGAATCAGCTTTTAGTTTTATCTATCTTTCCTATTGTTTTCTTCATTTCTTTTTATTTCTTGTCTGATCTTTATGATTTCTTTCCTTCTGCTAACTTTGCTGTTTTTTCATTCTTCTTTCTCTAATTGCTTTAGGTGTAAGGTTAGGTTGTTTATTTGAGATATTTCTTGTTTCTTGAGGTAGGATTGTATTGCTATAAACTACCCTCTTAGAAATGCTTTTGCTGCATCCCATAGGTTTTGGATTGTTGTGTTTCCATTGTCATTTGTCTCTAGGTATTTTTTGATTTGTTTTTTATTTCTTCAGTGATCTCTTGGTTATTTAATAGTATAGTGTTTACCCTTCATGTGTTTGTGTTTATTACGATTTTTTTCCTTGGAATTTATTTGTAATCTTGTGATTGGATAAGATGCATAATATGATTTCAATTTTCTTAAATTTACCAAGGCTTGATTTTGTGACCCAAGATGTGGTCTAACCTGGAGAATGTTCTGTGCACACTTGAGAAGAAAGTGTAACCTGCTGTTTTTGGATGGAATGTCTTATAAATATCAATTAAATCTATCTGGTCTATCATGTCTTTTAAAGCTTGTGTTTCCTTATTAATTTTCTGTCTGGATAATCTGTCCATTTGTGTAAGTGAGGTGTTAAATTCCTCCACTATTATTGTGTTAATGTTGATGTCCCCTTTTATAGCTGTTAGCATTTGCCTTATGTATTGAAGTGCTCCTATGTTGGGTGCATATATATTTATAATTGTTATGCCTTCTTCTTGGATTGATCCCTTGATCATTATGTAGTGTCCTTCTTTGTCTCTTGTAATATTCTTTATTTTAAAGTCTATTTTATTGATATGAGTATTGCTACTCCAGCTTTCTTTTGACTTTTATTTGCATGGAATATCTTTTTCCATCCCCTCACTTTCAGTCTATATGTGTCCTAGGTCTGAAGTGTGTCTCTTGTAGACAGCATATATACGGGACTCCAGGTTTCTTTTGACTTTTATTTGCATGGAATATCTTTTTCCATCCCCTCACTTTCAGTCTATATGTGTCCTAGGTCTGAAGTGTGTCTCTTGTAGACAGCATATGTATGGGTCTTGGTTTTGTATCCATTCAGCCAGTCTGTGTGTTTTGGCTGAAGCATTTAATTCATTCACATTTAAGGTAATTATAGATGTGTATGTTCCTATTACCATTTTCTTAATTGTTTTGGGTTTGTTTTTGTAGGTCCTTTTCTTCTCTTGTGTTTTCCACTTAGAGAATTTCCTTTAGCATTTGTTGTAGAGCTGGTTTGGTGGTGCTGAATTCTCTAAGCTTTTGCTTGTCTGTAAAGCTTTTGATTTCTCCATTGAATCTGAATGAGATCCTTGCCTTGCTGGGTAGAGTATTCTTGGTTGTAGCTTCTTCCCTTTCATCACTTTAAATATATCCTGCCACTCCCTTTTGGCTTGCAGAATTTCTGTTGAGAAATCAGCTGTTAACCTTATAGGAGTCCCCTTGTATGTTTATTGTTTTTACTAATTTTTCTTTTTCCTTATTTTTTGTCCATTTGATTACTATGTGTCTTGGCGTGTTTCTCATTAAGTTTATGCTGTCTGGGACTCTGCACTTGCTGGACTTGGGTGGCTATTTCTTTTCCCATGTTAGGGAAATTTTTAACAATAACATTTTCAAACATTTTCTGGTGTCCTTTCTATCTCTCTTCCCCTTCTGGGACCCCTATAATGCGAATGTTTGTGAGTCTAATGTTGTCCCAGAGATCTCTTATGTTTTTTTCATTTCTTTTCATTCTTTTTACTTTATTCTGTTCCACAGCAGTGATATCCACCATTCTGTCTTCCAAGTCACTTATCCATTCTTCTGTCTCAGTTATTCTGCTATTGATTCCTTCTAGTGTATTTTTCATTTCAGTAATTGTATTGTTCATCTCTTTTTATTCTTTAGCTCTTCTAGGTCTTTGTTAAATAGTTCTTACATCTTCTTGATCTTTGCCTCCATTCTTTTTCCGAGGTCCTGGATCATCGTCGCTATCATTATTCTGAATTCTTTTTCTGGAAGACTGCTTATCTCCACTTCATTTAGTTGTTTTCTGGGGTTTTATCTTGTCACTTCATCTGGGACATAGTCCTTTGCCTTTTCATTTTGTCTCTCTTTCTGTGATTTTGGTTTTCTTTCCACAGGCTGCAGGATTGTAGTTCTTCTTGCTTCTTCTGTCTACCCTCTGGTGGATGAGGTTATCTATGTGCCTGTGCAAGCCTCCTGATGGTAGGGCCTAGTGGTGGGTAGTCTTGAGTGTTGCTTTGGTGAGCAGAACTCAGTAAAACTTTAATGTGCTTGTCTGCTGATGCCTGGGACTGAGGTCCCTCCCTGTTGGTTGCTTGGCCTGTGGCGACCCAGCACTGGAGCCTACAGGCTCTTTGGTGAAGCTAATGGCAGAATCTGGGAGGGCTCATGCCAATGATTATGTCCCAGAACTTCTGCTGCCAGTGTCCTTGACCCTGTGGGGAGCCACAGCCAACCCCACTTCTGTAGGTCACCCTCCGACACTAGCAGGTAGGCCTGGTTCAGTCTCCTATGGAGTCACTGCTCCTTCCCCTGGGACCTGATGCACACTCTACTTTGTATGTGCCCTCAAGAGTGGAGTCTCTGTCTCCCCCAGTCCCGTCAAAGTCCTGCAATCAAATCCCACTATGACTCAAAGCCTGATTCTCTGGCAATTCCTCCTCCCTTTGCCAGACCCCCAGGTTGGAAAGCCTGATGTGTGGCTCGGAACCTTCATTCCAGTGAGTGGACTTCTGTGGTATAATTGTTTTCCAGTTTGTGAGTCTCCCACACAGCGGTTATGGGATTTGACTTTATTGTGATTGCATCCCTCCTACTGTCTTTTTGCATCTTGTCCTTTGTCTTTGTATGTGGGTTACCATTTTTGGTGAGTTCCACTGTCTTCCTGTTGATGATTGTTCAGCAGTTAGTTGTGATTCCAGTGTTCTCACAAGAGGGAGTGAGAGCACATCCTTCTACTCTGCCATCTTGAACCAACCAGTGAGTGGACTTCTGTGGTATAATTGTTTTCCAGTTTGTGAGTCTCCCACACAGCGGTTATGGGATTTGACTTTATTGTGATTGCATCCCTCCTACTGTCTTTTTGCATCTTGTCCTTTGTCTTTGTATGTGGGTTACCATTTTTGGTGAGTTCCACTGTCTTCCTGTTGATGATTGTTCAGCAGTTAGTTGTGATTCTGGTGCTCTTGCAAGTGGGAGTGAGCACACGTCCTTCTACTCTGCCATCTTGAATCAATCTCCTATGTTGATTTCTTTTAGGTTGTCCATTTTATTGGCATATAATTGTTTGTAATAATCCCTTATGATCCTTTGTATTTCTGTTTTCAGTTGTAACGTTTCCTTTTACATTTAAGAATTTATTGATTCAGGCCCTCTCACTTTTGTGCTTGATTAGTTTGGCTAAAGGTTGACCCATTTTCTTTATCTTTTCAAAGAACCAGCTCTTAGTTTCATTAATCTTTTTCAATTGCTTTTTTTCTCTACTTCATTTATTTCTGCTCTCCTCTTTATGATACCTTCCTTCTACTAATTTTGGTTTTTGTTTGTTCTTTTTTTCTACTTCTTTTAGGTGTAAGGTTAGGTTGTTTATTTGAGATTTTTCTTGTTTCCAGAGATAGGATTGTATAGCTATAACTTTCTCTCTTAGAACTGCTTTTGCTGCATCCCATATATTTTGGATTATTGTGTTTTCATTTTCATTTGCTTCAAGGTAATTTTTGATTTCCTCTTGGATTTCTTCAGTGACCTATTTGTTTAGTAGCATACTGTTTATCTTCCACATGTTTATGTTTTCTGCGTTTTGTTTTGTTTTGTTGTGTTTTTTCTTGTAGGTACTTTCTAGTCTCAGCACTGTGGTTGGAAAAGATGCTTGATATGATCTCAGTCTTCTTAAATTTACTGAGACTCATATTGTTGTCTAGCATGTGGTCTATCCTGGAGAATGTTCCATGTGCACTTGAAAAGAATGTTAATTCTGCTGTTTTTTGATTGAGTGTTCCATATATATCTATTAACTTCATCATTCTTATTGTGTTGTTTAAGGCCAGAGTTTCCTTATTGAATTTTTGGCTGGATGATTTGTTCATTGTTGTGAAGGGATGTTAAAGTCCCCTATTATTGTTGTGCTACTGCTAATATTTCCTTTTATGTTTTTTAATGTTTGCCCATATATTTAGGTGCTTCTATGTTGAGTACATATGTTTTTTAAAATTGTTATATCTTCTTCCTGAATGGATCCCTTGATCATTATATAATGTCGTTCTTTGTCTCTTGTTACAGCCTTTGTTTCAAAATCTACTTTATCTGTTTTAAGTACTGTTACCCAGGCTTTCTTTTCGTTTTCATTTGCATTGAATACCTTTGTCCTTCCTCTCACTTTCAGTCTGTGTGTGTCTTTAGATATGAAATTATTTTTTTTGTAGGGAGCATATATATATATATATATATATATATATATATATATATTTATTTATTTATATGGGTCTTAGTTTTGTATTCATTCAGCCACTCAATGTCTTTTGATTTCAGCATTTAGTCCATTTACATTTAAAGTAAGTATTGATAGGTATGTACATATTGCCATTTTCTTAATTGTTTGGGGATTGTTTTGTAGTGCATTTTTTTGGTTCCTTTTCTCTTCTTTTGTTCACTTCCCTTGTGATTTGATGGCTATCTTTAATATTACTTTTGGATTCCTTTCTCTTTTTTATATGTGTATTTAATATAGATGTTTGGTTTGTGGTTATCATGAAGTTTACATATAGCAATCTGTATTTACATGTAATTATTTTGCGTAGCTGATCTCTTAAGTTGAATGCATTTTAACAACCTTGCATTGTTAGTCCCTCTCCCCCATGTTTACTGTTTTTGACATCATATTTTACACTTTGTGTGTGTGTGTATCTCTTAACTACTTCTTGTGAATATGGAGGATTTTACTCCTTTTGTTTTTTAACCTTCCTACTAACCTGATATGTGTTGATTTACTACTTATACTCTCTATTTACCTTTACCAGTGAGATTTTTTTCTTTTGTAATTTTCATACTTCTAGTTGTGGTCTTTTATTTTTAGCTTAGAGAAGTTCCTTTAACATTTCTTGTGAAGCTGATTTGGTGGTACTGAACTTTTTTGGGTTTTGCTTGTCTGTAAAAATTTGATATTTCCATCAAATCTGAATGAAAGCCTTGCCAGGTTGGGTATTCTTGATTGCTTTTTTTCCCCTTTCATTATTTTCAATATTACATGACACTTACTTCTGATCTGCGGGGTTTCTACTGAAAAGTCAACTTATAACCTTATGGGCCTTTCCTTATATATAACTTGTTCCTTTTGCCTTATTGCTTTCAATATCTTCTCTTTGACTTTAATTTACCATTTTGATTACAATATGTATCGGTGTGGTCCTCTTTGGGTTGATCCTGTTTTGGAGTCTCTGTGCTTCCTGGACCTGGGAGTCTGTTTCCTTCCTCTGGTTAGGAAAGTTTTCATCTATTATTTCTTCAAATACTATATCTGTCCCTATCTCTCTTCTTCTGGGTCCTCTATAATGCAATGTTAGTACACTTATTGTTGTCTCAGAGGTCTCTTAAGTTGTCCTAATTTCTTTATATTCTCTTTTCTTTTTTTCTGTTCAGCTTCAGTGATTTCCTCTACTCTGCCTTTCAGCTCACTGATCCATTCCTTTGTATTATCTAATCTACTGCTGATTCCTTTTAGTATATTATTTATTTCAGTCATTGTATTTTTCATCTCCTTTTGGCTCCTCTTTACATTTTCTAATTCTTATTTTAAAACTTCTAACTTGTCACTCTGTTCATCAAACTTTCTCTCAAGTTCTTTGACCATCTTTACTATCATTGAACTTGTACTCTTCATTGGGTAGATTGCTTACCCCCAATTTGCTTGGTTCTTCCTCTCAGATTTTATCTTATTCCTTCATTTGGAACATATTTCTCTGTCATCTCATTTAGCTTAATTTGCTGTTGTTATTTCTGTGTGTTTAGTACTATTTGTTGTGCTTCCTGACCTTGGAGAAATGGACTTCTGTAGGAGACATCCTTTATGTCCCAGCAGCACACTTCCCTCTGGCAACTAGAGCTATATGTTCCATGGGTGCCCCCTTTGTGGCCTGCATTGGTCTTTCTGTTTTGCTGGACTGACTACTATGTGTGGTATGGTGGGTGTCGTTGGCCACTCATCTAGCTGGTTTCCAGGTCCTGCTTTGTTCAGTGGCTGCTGGTCAATGGTGGACAGGGCCCAGGTCACAAGGAAGGTGGCTGTAGAGCACTGAGGGGTCCCAGGGCTAATGCTGGCTCACTGGTGGGCAGAACCAGGCTCCAGAGTGAGTGTTATAGGGTTGGGGGTCTCAGATCTAGTGTCAACCTGCTGGTGGGTGGGGTCAGTTTATGTCATGGCTTGCTGTGAGCCCAGGCTGTCCCAAAGCAGTTGTTTTCCTGCTGGTGAGTGGCACTGGATGTTGGGACATCTGACTAATGGGTCCAACGTGTCTCAGAGCTGGTGTCACCCTCCTGGTGGGCAAAGTCCTTGTACAAGATCTCGGCCTGCAAAGTCCTGATGGTCCTGGGGCTGGTGTTTGCCTGTTGGTGGGCAGAACCAATTCCTGACACAGCTGGCAATGGAGTTCAAGGTGTCCTGAAACTTGTGTGTGTGGCCTGCTGGCAGGTGCCAGCCTGTAATGCATGGTCTGGTTCCTGACATGACTGATTGTGGTGCTTTGGTGGTCCTGGGCTTGGTGTACAACCACTCATGGGTGAGATCATGTCCTGGGGCTAATGCCAGCCCACTGGTGGGTGAAGCCAGGTCCTGGCATCTGTAGCTGTAGGGCCCTGGAGGTACCAGAGTTGGTATGTTGGCCTGCTGGTGGTTGGAGCTTGGGGCCCAGGGAATCCTGGGGGTGGCTCTGGGTTTAAGGGGTCTTAATGCAACAGGTCTGCTGGTGGGTGAGGCTGTGTCCTCACCTGGCTAGCTACTTGACCTGAGCCATCTCAATACTGGTGTTGACAGGCTGGTGGAGGGGTCAGGTTCCAGTGCTCATAAGCTAGATGGAGGATCCAGAATGCTGCTCACCAGCAGCAGTGTACTCATGGTAGATCAAGTGCCCCAAAATGGCTGCTGCCAGTGTCTATTTCCCCAGGGCGAGATCCTCTTGCCTCTCTGGGAAGCTCTTCAAGGTCAGCAGATGGGTCTGATCTAGGCTCATTTCAAATTACTGCTTTTGCCCTGGGTCCCAGAGCATATGAGAGTTTGTGCACACACTTTAAGAGTAGGGTCTCTATTTCCCACAGCCCTCTGGCCCTCTTGAAAGTAAGACCTGCTGGCCTTCAAGTCCAAATATTCTGGGGGCTTATCTTCCTGGTTCTGGACCCCCAGACTGGGGAACTTATGTGGAGCTTGGATCCTTCACTCCTTGTGGAGAGCCTCTGCAATTGTAATTATTTTCCCTTTTGTTAGTCACCCACCCAGAGTTATGGATCTTGACTATACAATTTTCTACCCCTCTTACCAGTTTCATTGTGGTTCCTTCTTTATATCTTTAGTTGTAGAAAATATTTTCTGCTAGTTTTCCAGTGTTTCTCATCAATAATTTCTCTGTAAATAGTTGTAATTTTGGTGTGCCTGTGGGAGGAGGTGCATTCAGTGTCTTTGTACTCTCCCATGTTGGCCAAGAAGTCACCTTGTTCATGTTTTTTAAATTCAATCTACCAGTGCTGATCCTTTTCTTCTGATTAAACCAATTGCTACTGTGCTTAAGGGGTATCATTTCATATACAGAGACCAGACATCAAATCCTTCATATTTTATTTTTGAATCCATAATTTCCTAGTCTTCATTAATTTCTCAGCATTCTATCTCATGTATTTCCTTCCCCTGCCATCAAAGATCCTGACTGTGCAAACAAATATATTCTTAAATATTAAAAGATCAGGGTTTTGTTATGATAAGTGATAGAGATTTAGAAAATGAGGCACAAGAGTTTTTGGCGTGTGACATCAGGCTCCATTTTGGTTGGGTTCACAGATGATGGTCTGGCTGTGGAAGTAAGTGACAAGAATTTTCCTGACCTTCAGTTTTTCTTAATGCTGTACTGTGGGGCAGCACCTTGAAACTATCACTCCCAATGATTTCTCTGCAACACAAGGACCCAGGAATAATCAATGTGATCAAAATCTTGACCTGTAGCTTACCTCCTATGTGTGTTCCAGATTGGACACAGGAAAAAATGTTATGGGCCAAATAACAACTAAATACTAAATGTCTCTAAATTAAAAAGTGAAAAATTTCTCTAGCTTAACCCTTTCCCATCTAGCTTCTTTGGATGTAAAACTAAAGTGCCCAAGATTTTTCGTGTGTCAATAAAGACTGTAATAAATAATCAATGGTGACTTGTTTGAATATGAAGGTCAATCATTGTTCTCTCAGTATGTTTTCAGAGATTCAAGCTTTTTTTTTTTTTTTGGCATTCAACTGATCTAACTCAAGAGGATGCTAACATCTATTAAATATCCACCAAAACTTTGTTATGAGCTTTACATATGCTGTCTCATTTACATCTCTAAAGATCCCTATGTGATAATTATTAATGTTTTGACTTTTAACAATAAGGCTTAGGTACGTTACTTAACTTGGTTTTAGCCACATACATAATTAGTAGCAAATTTGAGGTTTGAACCCATGGTTGTCTGGCTGCAAACCCACACCACTTTCAATGCTGACTTCTTTTGTTAATGGCCTTGAATCAAAATTAGAGAATTTGAAATTTCTATTTTATGGAGTCATTTGCACCATAGGAGCAAGTGTTCTCTTCTTTGGATTGGGAAACAATTACAAATGTAAAAGGTGGTAAAGGGTAAGGAGCAAAGTTTTCTGCATCTTGTTCCTGCTACTTAACTATTTTTTATGATGTATTTCATCTCATTCAACTTTTCTCAGTCTTGGTTTCTCATCTGTAAAATAAACATATTACCAAAAATTGCCTCACTTAGCTACTTAAATTGACTATGATAATATGAATACCTTGTAAACTATAAAGCACTACATAAATATTTATGTCCTCATTGTTTTAGCTTATGATAAGTATATTAGTTTCTTATGGCTTCTATAACAAAGTACCAAAAACTGAGTGGCTTAAAACAATGAAAATTTATTGCCTCACAGTTCTGGAAGTTGGAAATCTGAAATCAAGTTATCCACAGGGTCATACTCTCTCTGACATCTCTAGAGGAGAATCTTTCCTTGACATCTCTATTCTGGTATTTGTTGGCAATCCTTGACATACCTTAGCTTGCAAGTACAGTCGTTCCTTGGTATCCAAGGGGTATTGGTTCCAGGAGCCCCTGTGCATACCAAAATCCAGCAAATCCTCAAGTCCCATAGTCGGCCGTATGTATCTGTACTTCTGCATCTGCAGATTCAACCAACCACTGAATGTGTAGCACTGCATGCACTTATTGAAAAAAATCCTCATATAAGTGGGCCTGCCCAGTTCAAAACTGTGTTGTTCAAGGGTCAGCTGTACATCATTTTTCAATCACATGGCCGTCTTCTCCCTGTGTTTCTTCATATTGTCTTCTCTCTCTCTCTCTCTCTCTCTCTCTCTGTGTTTATCTCTGTGTCCAAATGTTCCCTTTTTATAAGGATTAACGCCCAACATAATGACCTCACATTAACTTGATTACTTCTGTAAAGGTCCTATTTTCAAATATGGTCATATTCTGCCTTAATGGAAGTTAAGACTTCAACATATCTTTTTGGAAGGGCATAATTCAATCCATGAAAATTGAGTCATTCTAAAAGAAATGGTTAATAAAGAGAATGAAAAAGAAGTAAAAATGCAGTTAAGACCAGGTGATATCTACCCATATTTTTTTATCAGAATAATAAAGGAAAATCCCTGTATGAGAAACCTCATTGATGATCAGGATTCCTGCTCCCAGAATATCTGTTATGTTCCTGGAAGCTGGCAGGATAATCAGGCTGAGTGACAAAATGGTAAGAAGTTTGAGGCCTCTGAAGATTCCATAGTTCTTCCAGATGCATCACAAAATTACTTAGATATATGATTTTACCTTTGGACCACTAACAAGGATCTCCTTGGTAAATGAGGCAGATTATTGAACTGAAGCTGGGCCTGCAATAACTTATCACCATAATTTAAGTTAGTGGTTCTCAAAGTATTTTTCACAAAGCATTAGCATCAGAATCACCTGGGAACTTAGAGATGCATATTCTCAAGTCTCACCCCCCAATCCTCTTAGTAAGAAAATTCTGAGTCTAGGACTCATAAAGTTTAATTATCCAGGTACTTCTGATGAATCACAGAATTAAGTGCTTTTTAATCAATTATGAACAACTGGTGAATCTGTAAAGATTTATAAAATATAAATTTGTCCTTGTCTCTGCCCCAGAGTTTCTGCATTAGAGGGTCTTAGATGGGACATGAGAATTGGTTTAAAAAGCTCCACATGTGATAAACACTTCTGGTTTAGAACTATTCAAAGTCTGCAGAACTGTACCAGAGACAAGCCCGACTCAGTAATTTTGAGTGGCTTAGAATGAAGAGCCAAAGCAGTTCCTTGGAAGCCAACGTTCACTGGTTCACTTGGTGCTGTCCTTGGTGCTGATCTAGCTCCATCTGGTGCATACTGCCCAAAAGTCTCCCTATTTATGCATTCTGTTAAGTGCTGGACCTGTTTGTTGAGATTTACCATGACAGATCTTCCTGACCATGAGATTTAACTTGAAACATTTTTGTTGGCCCATACTTGACTCAGTGAAGTCTGCATGATATTTATCACAAAAGAGAATTAAAACTAATTTAAATATACTGTAATGGCAAGACATTAAGGTTAATATGTTGCTAAAAATCTCAGTTGCTGTATACAGAACCTCAGTATAAACAAATGAATAGTGGGGCACATAAGAGTCACTGTGAGTAAGTAACAGACACCTGGGTCACAACCTAGGGTCTGGGACTAAGGGTGATGTAGCTTCAAAAGTCGAATGGATAATTTTGATGTGCACCACCAGTTAAGAAGTACTGCCTTAACAATTACTGACTGGTGAGTATAAGTCAAACTTTCCTGGAATATGATACTTGTCTATTCAGTGGCAGAATCCATTTTCTAGGTTCATCTAAGAGTTTTGCAACAAAGAGATGCATACACACTGTTCCTTTTCTTCTCTTTCTGGTGTTTGTTTTTGATGAGCAATTTGACTGATAAATAGATTTGGTTCATGCTGTTGGGTTGTTAGAGATAAGGAGGACTGAAAACAGCTGAAAAATGTCTACTAATTCAGAGAATGACAATCACCTCTAAACAACTCTCAGCTTCCCTTCACTCTCAGACAAGGACTCACCTGTCATGCTATTTTTGGAAGCAAAATGTCAACAGTGTTCATAAAATTAAATATTATATCATTGTATGTTAAACCACACAGCTTTGGCACTAATGAGTATAACAAACATCAGTGCATTGTAAATCCAGTGCTTAAATCTCAAATCCCAAAGCTCTTTTTGTTAGTTGCAGAGCAGTGGAACTGCGATGTGTCTTGGCTGCCATGGAGAAAAGAAATGGTGAGAACACTTTAAAACTTATTCACTGGAACCACTGTTAAACGGATTAAAAAATTGCAGACATAGTAGGAGCTTAACTTCTTTCAAAATATTTCAGATTATCACCATACAACCTATTTGCAGTTTTATGAAGAACTACAGCTGCAGCTACATTGAATTTAACAAGGTGTCTCTTTCCACGAACATCAGTCCCAGTAACATGTGAAAGCAGAAGAGAGGAAGTGCTATTAACAATGTAGCTCTGAATGCCTGAAAAGTCAGGCTTTAAAAGATACCAGAGCTATACACAGTGTCCAGATTCTGAAATTCCATTACTTCTCAGTTTCAGGAATACAAGAATATGGTATTACCCCTGCTTTTGAAAAACCATCTAAAAATAATCTCCTTACATTCCAAACACAATGAGCTGTAACTATGGTATTGCCTAAAAGCATTTGAAGGTGTAGAGGAATTGAATCTTGGCAGTTGTTATAAATTCTTCCAAGCCGTTAGAGCAGATGTTTTTGCCTTACCACATTTTACCTCCTTCACTCTTACCTGAGCTTTTTTTTTTAATTTTTATTGGAGCATGGTTGATTTACAATGTTGTGTTAGCCTCCACTGCACAACAAAATGAATCAGCCATATGCATATAGATATCCCTTCCCTTTTGGAATTGCCTCACATTTAGGTTACCACAGTGCATTAGGTAGAGTTCCCAGTGCTATACAGTATATTTCCAACAGTTGTCTATTTTATACATAGTATCAATAATGTATATGTGTCAATCCCAGTCTCCCAATACCTCCCACTCAACCTCTTTAACCTTGGTATCTATACATTTGTTCTTTACGTCTGTGTCTCTATTGCTGCTTTGCAAATAACATCATTTATACCATTTTTCTAGATTCCACATATATCCATCCGTTATTATACGATATTTGCATTTCTCTTTCTGACTTACTACACTCTGTATGACACACTCTAGGTCCATCCACGTCTCTACAAATTACCCAGTTTCATTCATTTTTATGGCTAATATCTCATTGTATAGATATATACCACATCTTCTTTATCCATTCATCTGTCGATGGACATTTAGGTTGCTTCCATGCCCTGGCTATTGAAAATAGTGCTACTATGAACATTGAGGTGCATGTCTTTTTTTGAATTATGGTTTTCTCTGGGTATATGCCCAGTATTGGGATTGTTGGGTCATATGGTAGTTCTATTTTTAGTTTTTTCAGGAACTTCCATACTGTTTTCCATAGTGGCTGCATCAATTTATATTCTCACCAACAGTGTATGAAGGTTCCCTATTCTTGACGTCCTCTCAAGCATTTATTGTTTGTAGATTTTTTTGATGATGGCCATTCTGATTGGTGTGAGGTGATACCTCATTGTTGTTTTGATTTGCATTTCTCTAATAATTAGAGATGTTGAGCATCTTTGCATATGTTGGTTGGCCATCTGTATATCTTCTTTGGAGAAATGTCTATTTAGCTCTTCTGCCCAGTTTTTGATTGGGTTGTTTGTTTATTTGATATTGAGCTGTATGAGCAGCATGTATATTTTGGAGATTAATCTTTTGTCAGTTGCCCCATTTGAAAATATTTTCTCCCATTCTGAGGACTGTCTTTTCATCTTGTTTATGGTTTCCTTTGCTGTGCAAAAGCTTTTATTAGGTCGCATTTGTTTATTTTTGTTTCAATTTTCCTTACTTTAGGAGATGGGTCAAAAAAGATCTTGCTGTGATTTATGTCAAAGAGTGTTCTGCTTATGTTTTCCTCTAAGAGTTTTATAGTGTCCGGTCTTATGTTTAGGTCTCAAATCCATGTTGAGTTTATTTTTGTGTATGGTGTTAGGGAGTGTTCTAATTTCATTCTTTCACATGTAGCTGTCCAGTTTTCCCAGCACCACTTATTGAGGAGGCTGTCCTTTCTCCATTGTATTTTTGCCTACTTTGTCATAGATTAGGTGACCAGAGTTACATGGATTTATCTCTGGGCTTTTTATCCTGTTACATTGATCTATACATGTGTTTTTGTGCCAGTATCATACTGTCTCAATTACTGTAGATTTGTAGTATAGTCTGAAGTCAGGGAGCCTGCTTCCTCCAGCTCCATTTTTTTTCTCAAGATTGCTTTAGTTATTCAGGACATTTTGTGTTTCCATACAAATTATAAAGTATTTTGTTCTAGTTCAGTGAAAAATGCCATTGGTAATTTGATAGGGATTGCATTGAACCTGTAGTTTGCTTTGGGTAGTATTGTCATTTTCACAATATTGATTCTTCCAATCCAAGAACATGGTATATCTCTCCATCTGTTTATGTCATCTTGGATTTCTTTCTTCAGTGTTTTATAGTTTTCTGAGTACAGGGGTTTTACCTCCTTAGGTAGGTTTGTTCCTAGGTATTTTATTCTTTTTGTTATAATGGTAAATTGGATTGTTTCCTTAATTTCTCTTTCTGATTTTTCATTGTTAGTGTATGGAAATGAAAGAGAGATTTGTGTATTAATTTTGTATTTTGCAACATTACCAAGTTCATTAATTAGTTCTAGGAGTTTCTTGCTGCCATATTTAGGATTTCCTATGTATAGGATCATGTCATTTGCAAACAGTGACAGTTTTACTTCTTCTTTTCCAATTTGGATTCCTTTTATTTCTTTTTTTCCTCTGATTGCTGTGGCTAAAACTTCCAAAACTATGTTGAATAATAGTGGAGAGAGTGGACACCCTTGTCTTGTTCCTAACCGTAGAGGAAATGCTTTCATTTTTTCACCATTGAGAATGATGTTGGCTGTGGGTTGGTCATATATGGCCTTTATTATGTTGAGGTAGGTTCTCTCTATGCCTAATTTCTAGGGAGTTTTTATTATAAATGGTGCTGAATGTTGCTGAAAGCTTTTTCTGCATCTATTGAGCTGATTATATGGTTGTTATTCTTTAATTTGTTAATATGGTGTATCACATTGATTGATTTGCATATATTGAAGAATACTTGCATCCCTGGGGTAAATCCCACTTAATCATGGTTATGATAATTTTAATGTGTTGTTGGATTCTGTTTGCTGGTATTTTGTTGAGGATTTTTGCATCTATGTTCATCAGTGATATTGGCCTGTAGTTTTATTTCTTTGTGGTATCTTTGTCTGGTTTTGGTATCAGGGTGATGGTGGCCTTGTGGAATGAGTTTGGGAATGTTCCTTCCTCTGCAATTTTTTTGGAAGAGTTTGAGAAAGATAGGTGTTAGCGCTTCTCTAAATGTTTGATACAATTCACCGGTGAAGTCTTCTGTTCCTGGACTTTTGTTTGTTGGGAGATTTTTAAACACAGTTTCAATTTCATCACTTGTGAATTGTCTGTTCATATTTTCTATTTCTTCCCTGGACGATTGTACTTTTCTAAGAATTTGTCCATTTTATTATTGTATAGTTGCTTGTAGTACTGTCTTATGATCCTTTGTGTTTCTGTGGTGTCAGTTGTAACTTCTCTTTTTTCATTCCTAATTTTATTGATTTAAGTCTTCTCCCTTTTTTTCTTGATGAGCTTGCTTAAGATTTATCCATTTTTCTTATTTTCTCAAAGAACCAGCTTTTAGATTTATTGATCTTTGCTATTGGTTTCTTCATTTCTGTTTCATTTATTTCTGTTCTGATCATTATGATTTCTTTCCTTTTACTAACTTTCAGTTTTGTTTGTTCTTCTTTCTGTAGTTTCTTTAGGTGTAAGGTTAAGTTTTTTATTTGATATTTTTCTTATTTCTTGAGGTAGGATTGTATTGCTATAAACTTCCCTCTTAGAGCTGCTTTTGCTGCATCCCATAGGTTTTGGGTGGTTGGGTTTTCATTGTCATTTGTTTCTATGTATTTTTAAATTTCCTCTTTATTATATTCATTGATGTCTTGGTTATTTAGTAGCATATTGTTTAGTCTCCATGTGTTTGTATGTTTTTCAGTTTTATTCCTGTAATTGATTTCTACTCTCATAGCACTTTGGTCAGAAAATATGCTTGATTGATTTAAATTTTCTTAAATTTACTGAGGCTTGATTTCTGACCCACGATGTGATCTATCCTGGAGAATGTTCCATGAGCACTTGAGAAGAAAGTGTATTCTGCCACTTTTGGGTGGAATATCCTCTAAGTATCAATTAGGTACATCTGGTCTAATGTGTCATTTAAAGCTTGTGTTTCCTTATTTTTTTTCTGTTTGGATGATCTGTCCATTGGTGTAAGTGGGATGTTAAAGTTCCCCACTATTTTTGTATTACTGTTGAATTCTCTTTTTATGGCTGTTAGCACTTGCCTTATGTATTGAGGTGTGCCTATGTTGGGTGCATAGATATTTACAATTGTTATATCTTCTTCTTGGATTGATCCTTTGATCATTATGTGTGTCCTTCCTTGTCTCTTATAATAGTCTTTATTTTAAAGTATATTTAAAGAACTTAAGTAAGAACTTATTCGTTCTTCTGTCTCAGTTATTCTGCTATTGATTCCTTCCAGAGAATTTTTAATTTCATTTATTGTGTTGTTCATCTCTGTTTGCTTGCTCTTTAGTTCTTCTAGGTCTTTGTTAAATGTTTCATGTATTTTCCCCATTTTTTCCAAGATTTTGGATGATCTTTACTATCATTACTCTGATTTCTTTTTCAGGTACAGCCAGTCTTTGTCTTTTGGTTGGAGCATTTAATCCATTTACATTTAAGGTAAATATAGATATGTATGCTCCTATTACAATTTTCTTGATAATTTTGGGTTTGTTCTTATAGGTCTTTTTTTAAATTTTTACTTTTGAATTTTATTTTATTTATTTTTTTATACAGCAAGTTCTTATTAGTTATCCATTTTATACATATTAGTGTATATATGTCAATCTCAATATCCCAATTCATCACACACACACACACACACACACACACACACACACACCCATTGTAGGTCTTTTTCTTTTCTGTGTTCCCCACCTAGAGAAGTTCCTTTAGCGTTTGTTGTAATGATGGTTTGGTGGTGCTCAATTCTCTTAGCTTTAGCTTGTCTGTAAAGCTTTTGATTTCTCCATCAGTTCTGAATGAGATCCTCACTGCGTAGAGTAATCTTGGTTTAGGTTTTTCCCTTTCTATACTTTAAATATGTCCTGCCATTCCCTTCTGGCCTGCAAAGTTTCTGCTGAAAAATTATCTGATAACCTTATGGGGATTCCCTTGTAGGTTATATGTTGCTTTTCCCTTGCTGCTTTTAGTATTTTTTCTTTGTATTTAATTTTTGTTAGTTTGATAAATATGTGTCTTGGTGTGTTCCTCCTTGTATTTATCTTGTATGGAACTCTCTTCACTTCCTGGACTTATTTGAATATTTCTTTTTCCATGTTAGGGAAGTTTTCAGCTATAATCTTTCAAATATTTTCTCAGGCTTGGTGTTGATATGGATACCTTTAGGAATGCATATGCTGATTAATATTCCCTGGGTCTGGGAATTCTCTGTGTTTCAGCCTCCTGGAGTCTATGTTTCCATCCTGGGGGCCTAGGCCAAATCCCAGTTGGGGAACCAAGAGCCCTCAAGCTGCACAGTGTGGCCCAATAGAAATATAGAAAAGAAAATAAAAAAGAAAAACAAAACAAAACAAAAAACGGACAAACAAAGCTCAGGGAAAATAACAAGAATGGAAGCAAACAAATAGCAGCAACAGCAACACAACACACACTCACACACACATACACACACACACACACACACACACACAGAAAAGAAACCAAAAACAAGGGAACAGACAACAAAACAAGAGGATTCTCATATGAGAACAGTTGATAAGGGTTATACTAATGTAAACAAAGAATGAAAAATAAAACAGAAATGGGGGCAAGCAAACAACATCAACAACAACAATAACAAGTGAATAAAACATAGAATATACAGCTAAAAACAAATTTTAAAAAAGAAAAAGGGAAAAATATATAAAATGAAGAACAAAGACAGACTAAAGCCACAGAGCAACAATAAAGGAAGAATATAAATATAAAAACTTTATGTATATTAAGAAAATAACATATGATAAAAAATTAAAAAATAAAAGTAAAAAATAAAAAGTAGAAGATAAAAAATAATAAAAGCAACAACACCAACAACTGAACAAAATGAAACAAGAAAACAAAGTATAGTAGTAATAAGAATATTTTCCTTTGGCCACCTCCCCGGGAGGCCTTCCAACATGTCTAGGGAGGTCTCTGGACATGCTGTGACCACTGTGGGGCCAGCTCAGATTCTGATGTGGCCCATTTCCCGTGTGTATTTGCCCACAAAGTCCAATGCTGTGAAGGCTCGACTGGTCTCAGATGTTGAAACACTTGTTGTCTATTCAGGTGTTCCACAAATGCAGGATTTACCTAGCCAATCTTGGGGATTTAATTCACAGCTTGTGCTGCTGCATAAAAAGATTTCTGTTTCTCTTCCTTAGTTACACTGCTCCTCGGTCTCAATTTTGGTTTTAACCCCTCCTCTGAGTGAGTGCCACCCTCAGTTGTCTGATCCTTGCCCAGGTAAGTGGGAGCAAAAGCAGTGGCTGCTTGGAGTGCACATGGGTACTCCCAGTACCTGAAGCAACAGGAGCTAGTGTATGGGAGTACTGTGGGCCCCACCCCTCATGAACCTCTCAACAATAGCACCTCACTTCCCAGGCAGACCCCACTTCTTCTAGGGGCATTCCTGGCCATGCTTCCCCTCACTCCCATCCTTTCTACTCTATCTGCACAACCAACTGCATTTCTCTCCCTGGGTCTGTTTTTCCAACCCCACACTTTAGCCCTCTGACCCTGCCAGCTTTGGCAGACTCTTGTTCAATTTAGGGAAGCCTTGGGCTGATTCCCAAGGAGGTTTGGGGGTGGGAAGCACTCAAGTCCCTGGAGCCTACACAGGTGGAGGCAACACTGGCCGGAGGGGTGGGTGGGCCCACTCAGGTGGGAGCCCCTCTCAATGCCCACAGAGGCTGAAGAAGCTGACGGGTGGGGAAGGGGGTTATAATGGTGGCTCTGCCCCTTGCACGTCACTGGACAATGACACCTTGCTATGGTGTCTCAGGCTTTTTCCACAGACTTTCCCAGCTGTGTCATCCCTTGCTCCTGTCCATTCACGCTGTCTTTTCCCAGCCAAGAGCTGTCCTCTCCCTGGGTCTGTACTCCAAACCCCTCTTTCCAGCAACCAGCTCCCCTTCACAACAGGTGACACATGATTCAGGCTGGAAAATGCAGAGCTGTGCTGTAGATCATGCATGCAGTTCTTACTTTGTTCTGCCTTCCACAGACCATCTGCTGCATTCTCCTTTGATCCGCCGAAGTTCCTCTTCTGTCCCAGCTGATTTCCTCTCTGTGAAGGAGTCTTTCTTAATGTAGGGATCTCTCCTCACCTTCAGCTTCCTGCCAGGCTTCTTGCTCTCTTTTCTGATTCTTCTTTTCTTTTTTCTTCTCTCTTTCATTCTTTTAGGTGTCCAAAGTCTACCTCTACTGTTCAGCAGGAGTTCTGTGGGAATTGTTTCATTTGTAGATGTGTTTTTGATGAACTTGTGAGGAGGGACAAATTCCACATCCTCCTATTCCAACATCTTGACTCCTCCACCTTTACCTGAATTTTAAACTTGTGCAAACATACTTTAAACTGTTAGAACTGTTCACTCGTTGGCATTTCTAGCCATTCACTGCATAAAGGGTGACAAACTGGGGCTTTAGGAAAAGCCTGTTACTTGATGCAATACTTTCAGATGGATTCAATATATAATAAATAAATGAGAACTACTTAGATGCAAAATTGGTATTTTGGCATAATCTTATCAAATTACTTCTTTTGTATGCTTCTTCTATATAGACCATGATTTCAGAATGGTTGGATAAGAGAAGTGCAGCTTTATCATTCAGTAGGGTCTTATAAATCTGTCATATATTATTGGACTAAAAACCTGTAATTCAATAGCTAAAGCAACCTAAGTAATATTTTTCCTATCCCCTTTCCTCCAGAAAAGGAAAAGAAATAAAAGGACATGGTGAAATGCATTCCTTTTTCCTCTCTGTTACCTGAATCTGGTAAGGTGCTCAAAACTTTTCTATTTAGCTATTTTTGAAATCCATTTCTTTTAATCCAAACCAGCTGTTTTCTCTGAAGAGCAGGCTGGAAAAAAATATTGTTTGAATAATACTTTCCCAAGCCTGTACATTCTTGGGGTTAGAGCTAGCTAAACCCATGAATGATTTACATTCCTGTTTATTCCAAGAGCTTTATCGTTTCCCATTAGTCTCCTCCCCAGATCCCAAACGGTTTCCCAAGCAGCAGCACATTCACTAAGCACACAGCTAATTTAATCACATTAGGACTAATGGAAGTTTTGGGGGATAGGAAAGTTTTTGTTAGAATCTTCTCAGTTTTTGATAAAATTGGGAAGAGAAACCTGAAGTAGAGCTTATTTTTCTATTACATGTATTTCTTATTTTTCTATTACATTTAAGTGTTCTAATTGCTTCTCTCAGTGTGAATCTAATCTCATAATTATAAATAATTAATGTTTCCCTAGAGTAATACTAAATTGAGCCATCATTTGGGGATACAAATACACAGTAGCACCCAATAAAGCATATACCTTAATATTATTACTAAATCAAAACTAAAGTGAAATCTCCAGAGGACTCAGACCTCAGGAAGATATATGATATGAATAACTAAAAGAAGGAAGGATAGATGGAATTTTTTGTTGTATGGATGTCTACATGAGACTCACTAATGTAAATTTCTCCAATTATGAGGCAAAATCAACATCTATATGACCCTCACAATTTTTATTTAAATAGGCAGCATATCCCGTATGACTTCTGTAATTTATGGTAATTTTGCATATATAAAATTTCAATATACCTCATATTCAACTTTTAGATAAGTTTCCCAGGGCAAGCTATCTAAAATTAATCCAAAAGCACAAGTTCTTGCCTGACAGAGGTCCTTCCTCAATATCTAGTGTCTAACCTGCACTTTTCATTCTGAAGTACTGATTCATGTACCAAAAGAACAGCAAAGTCACGACCGTAACTTCTACATCTCGAAAATATGTACGGAGTGAAGAGCAAATTACTGGCAAGTTTTCTGGTTAAATCAAACCCTAGACAGCTAGATTTATAAAAAGGGTAATAAAGTTTTTATAACAAGCAATAAATACAAATCTCTGTTAGGACTGATTGAAGAAGATAGCTCTTCATCACCAATATATGGTTCATTTCGGACCCCCTATCTCCTCACTGCAATTTTTATACATGCAGGAGATGCTTTGATTTTTATTCAGAATGGTTGAGGGCAATTCCGTCAGAGGCTCACTGCTAGGTGAGAAGTCATTGGCTGCAGCTTTGTATTGTAGAGTGTGTTGGAGGGAGATTGTAAAGTTTTGTGGGTTGTTTTTAAACCTCTTGTTTATTTAATAAACCACAATAAGTAGGTAACTACGGATGAAAGATGCTTTTCAAGAGCTTAAGTCTTCATTCAGTCATCCATCTATTCAGCCATCTGTTTCATCCATTCATCCATCCATACATACATCCATTCTTAGTGTGTGTGAGGCATACTAAGCATTAGGAAAATTCTACTAGAAGGTGATAGGAATTGAGTAAAATAGGAAATTTTTTTCTGATGACTTCTGAATGTGGGTGCTTGCTAACTTTATTTCTCACTACTGGCAGCAGCAAATGGCCCATCTGCATGTCTGCTTTCACTCTTTGTTCCTATCTTAAAATATAGTACCGCCGAAAGCCTGGGCATAGATTTGCATAGATTGCGACCTAAGGCAAAGCAGGGTATACTAAAGACAGGTGTCTTTCTGCTCTAGAATAGCAAACTCTGTTTAGGTCCAGACATTCAATGACTTTTCTCACTCAAGGCAGAGCATATTTTTTGTTTTTTGTTTTGCTTTTTTAATAATGATTCTCACAGTCTTTATTTTTAACTTTTAATTTTATATTGTAGTAGAGCTGATTAACAATGTTGTGATAGTTTCAGGTGCACAGCAAAGTGACTCAGCCATACATATACATGTATCCATTCTCCCTCAGACTCCCATCCCATCCAGGCTGCCACATAACATTGAGCAGACTTCCCTGTGCTATACAGTAGGTCCTTATTGGTTATCCTTTGTAAATATAGCAGTGTGTACATGTCAGTCCCAAACTCCCTAACTATCCCTTCCTTCCACCCTTCCACCTCAGTAACCATAAGTTCATTCCTAAGTCCGTTTCTGTTTTGTAGATACATTCATTTTTATCATTTCTTTTTAGATTCTACATATAAGTGATATCATATGATATTTCTCTTTCCCTGTCTGACTTACTTTACTCAGTATGACAGTCTCTAGGTCGATCCATGTGGCTTCAAATGGCATTATTTCATTCTTTTTATGTGGCTGAGTAATATTCCATTCTATATATGTACCTCATCTTCTTTATCCATTCCTCTGTCAATGGACATTTAGGTTGTTTCCATGTCTTGGCTATTGTAAACAGTGCTGCAATGAACATTGGGGTTCATGTATCCTTTTGGACCATGTTTTTCTCTGGATATATGCCCAGGAGTGGGATTGCAGTGTCATATGGTAGCTCTATTTTTAGTTTTTCAAGAAACCTCTATACTGTTCTCCACAGTGGCTGTACCAATTTACATTCCCACCAACAGTGTAGGATATGCCCTGGAGTGGGATTGCAGTGTCATATGGTAGCTCTATTTTTAGTTTTTCAAGAAACCTCTATACTGTTCTCCACAGTGGCTGTACCAATTTACATTCCCACCAACAGTGTAGGAGGGTTTCCTTCTCTCTACATCCTCCCCAGCATTTACTGTTGGTGGATTTTTTGTTGATAGCCATTTTGACTGGTGTGAGGCAATATCTCACTGTAGTTTTGATTTGCATTTCTCTAATCATTAGCTATATTGAACATCTTTTCTTTTGCCTCTTGTCCATCCATATGTCTTCCTTGGAAAAATGTCTGTTTAGGTCTTCCACCCATTTTTTGATTGGGTTCTTTGTTTTGATGATATTAAGCCACATGAGCTGTTTGTAAATTTTGGAGACTAATCTCTTGTCAGTCACATCATTTCAAATATTTTCTTCCAATCTGTGGGTTGTCTTTTCGTTTTGTTTATGGTTTCCTTTACTGTGCAAACGCTTTTGAGTTTAATTAAGTTCAATTTGTTTATTTTTGTTTTTATTTCCATTACTCTGGAAGTCAGATTGGAAAAGATATTGCTGCGATTTATTTCAGAGTGTTCTGCCTATGTTTTCCTCTAAGAGTTTTATAGTGTCGGTCTCACATTTAGGTCTTTAATCCATTTTGAGCTTATTTTTGTGTATAGTGTTAAAGAATGATCTAATTTCATTTTTTTTACATGTAGCTGTCCAGTTTTCCCAGCACCATTTTTTGAAGAGACTGTCTTTCCACCATTGTATAGTCTTGCCTCCTATGTTGTAGATTAATTGACCATAGGTGTGTGGGTTTATTTCTGGGCTTTCTATCTTGTTCCCTTGATCTATAGTTCTATTTTTGTACCAGTACCATACTGTTTTGATGACTATAACTTTGTAGTATAGTCTGAAGTCAGTCAGGGAGCCTGATTCCTCTAGCTCCATTTTTCTTTCTCAAGATTGCTTTGGCTATTCAGGGTCTTTTGTGTCTCCAGACAAATTTTAAGATTTTTTTGTCCTATTTCTGTGAAAAATGCCATTGGTAATTTGATAGAGTTGCATTGAATCTGTAGATTGCCTTGGGTAGTATAGTCATTTAGAGAAGATTTATTCTTCCAGCCCAATAATATGGTATATCTTTCATCTGTATGTGTCTTCTTTGATTTCTTTCCTCAGCACCTTATAGTTTTCAGAGTACAGGTCTTTTGTCGCATTAGGTAGGTTTATTCCTAGGTATTTTATTCTTTTTGATGCAATGGTAAATGGGATTGTTTATTGAATTTCTCTATCTTATCTTTCATTGTTAGTGTATAGAAATGCAACAGATTTCTGTGTATTAATTTTATAGCCTGCAAATTTATCAAATTCATTTTTGAGCTCCAGTAGTTTTCTGCTGGCATCTTTAGGATTTTCTATGTATAGTATCATGTCAAATGCAAACAGTGACAGTTTTACTTCTTCTTTTCCAATTTGTATTCCTTTTATCCCTTGATCTATAGTTCTATTTTTGTACCAGTACCATACTGTTTTGATGACTATAACTTTGTAGTATAGTCTGAAGTCAGTCAGGGAGCCTGATTCCTCTAGCTCCATTTTTCTTTCTCAAGATTGCTTTGGCTATTCAGGGTCTTTTGTGTCTCCAGACAAATTTTAAGATTTTTTTGTCCTATTTCTGTGAAAAATGCCATTGGTAATTTGATAGAGTTGCATTGAATCTGTAGATTGCCTTGGGTAGTATAGTCATTTTGAGAAGATTTATTCTTCCAGCCCAATAATATGGTATATCTTTCATCTGTATGTGTCTTCTTTGATTTCTTTCCTCAGCACCTTATAGTTTTCAGAGTACAGGTCTTTTGTCGCATTAGGTAGGTTTATTCCTAGGTATTTTATTCTTTTTGATGCAATGGTAAATGCTTTCTTTCTTTTTTTTTTTTTTTGTATGCTGGCCTCTCACTGTTTTGGCCTCTCCTGTTGCGGAGCACAGGTTCTGGACGTGCAAGCTCAGCGGCCATGGCTCACGGGCCTACCCGCTCCGCGACATGTGGTATCTTCCCAGACTGGGGCACGAACCCGTGTCCCCTGCATCGGCAGGCGGACTCTCAACCACTGCGCCACCAGGGAAACAAAAGCTTTTTCTGCAGCTATTGAGATGATCATATGGTTTTTATTCTTCAATTTGTTGATGTGGTGTATCACACTGATTGATTTGCATATATTGAAAAATCCTTGCAACCCTGGGATAAATCCCACTTGATCATGGTGTATGGTCCTTTTAATGTGTTGTTTTATTCAAATTGCTAGTATTCTGTTGAGGATATTTGCATCTATGTTCATCAGTGATATTGGCCTATAATTTTCTTTTTTAATTGTATCTTTTTCTTGTTTTGGTATCAGGGTGATGGTGGCATCAACGAATGAGTTTGGGAATTTTCTTTCCTCTGCAATTTTTGGAACAGTTTCAGAACTATAGGTGTTAGCTCTTCTCTAAATGTTTGATAGAATTTGCCTGTGAAGACATTTTGTCCTGGAATATTGTTTGTTGGGAGTTTTTAAATATCAGTTTCAATTTCAGTGCTTGTGATTAGTCTGTTCATGTTTTCTAACTCTTCCCAGTTAAGTCTTGGGAGACTACATTTATAAGAATTTGTCCGTTTCTTCCAGGTTGTCCGTTTTATTGGCATACAGTTGCATATAGTAGTCTCTTATGATCCTTTGTATTTCTGTGGTGTCAGTTTTATCTTCTCCTTTTTCATTTATTATTTTATTGATTTGAGTTGTCTCCCCTCTTTTTCCTGATGAGTCTGGATAAAGGTTTACCAATATTGCTTTCAAAGAACCAGCTTTTAGTTTCATTGATCTTTGTTATTGTCTTATTTGTCTCTATTTCATTTATTTCTTCTCTGATTTTTATGATCTCTTTCCTTCTACTAACTTTGAGTTTTGTTTCTTCTTCTTTCTCTAGTTGCTTTAGGTGTAAGGTTAGGTTGTTTATTTGAGATTTTTCTTGTTTCATGTATTGGGACCTGTATTCCTATGAAATACTTTTCTTTTTTCTTAGAAATGCTTTTGCTGTATCCTGTACGTTTTGGGTCATTGTGCTTTCATTTTCATTTGTCTCTAGGTATTTTTTTTTTATTTCCTTTTTGGTTTCTTCAGTGATCCATTGGTTATTTAGTAACATATTGTTTAGCCTCCACGTGTTTGTATTTTTTAATAGTTTTTTTTTTTGTAGTTTATTTCTAATTTCAGCGTTGTGGTTGAAAAACATGCTTGATATGATTTCAATTTTATTAAATTTACAGAAGCTCACTTTGTGACCCAAGATGTGGTCAATCCTGGAAAATGTTTCATGTGCACTTGAGAAGAATGTGTATACTTCTACTTTTGGATAGAGTGCTGTATAAATATCAATTAAGTCCATCTGGTCTAATATTTCATTTAAGACCTGTGTTTCCTTATTGATTTTCTGTTCAGATGATCTGTCCATTGATGAAAGTGGAATGTTAAAGTTCTCCACTATTATTGTGTTACTGTTGATTTCTCCCTTTTTGGCTGTTAATATTTGCCTTATATATCGAGGTGCTACTATATTTGGTGCATATATGTTTACAATTGTTATATCTTCTTCTTGGATGGATCCCTTGATTGTTATGTAGTGTCCTTCTTTGTCTCTTATAACAGTCTTTATTTTTAAGTCTATTTTGTCTGATATGAATATTGCTACTCCAGCTTTCTTTTGATTTCTATTCGCATGGAATACCTTCTTCCATCCCCTCACTTTCAGTCTATATGTGTCCCTAGATCTGAGGCGGGTCTCTTGTAGACAGCGTATATAAGGGTCTTATTTTCATATCCATTCAGCCAGTCTATGTCTTTTGGTTGGTGCATTTAATCCAATTACATTTAAGTAATTATCAATATGTGTGTTCCTATTGCCATTTTGTTAATTATTTTGAGTTTGTTTTTGTAGGTCTTTTTTCTTTCCTTCCTCTTTTGTTCCCTTCTCTTATGGTTTGATGCCATCTTTAGTGTTGTGTTTGGGTTGCTTTTTCTTTTGTGTGTGTGTATCTATTGTAGTTTTGGGGTTTGCTGTTCCCATGAAGTTTTGATGTAACAGTCTATATATGTACAAGGTTGTTTTAAGTTGCTAGTCTCTTTTCCACCTAGAGGATTTCCTTTAGCATTTGTTACAAAGCTGGTCTGGTGGTGCTAAATTCTCTTAGCTTTTGCTTGTCTGTGAAACTTTTGATTTCTCCATCAAATCTGAATGAGAGCCTTGCAGGGTACAGTATTCTTGGTTGTAGGCTTTTCCCTTTCATCACTTTAAATATATCCTGCCACTCCCTTCTGGCTGGTAGAGTTTCTGCTGAAAATCAGCTGATAACCTTATAAGGATTCCCTTGTATATTATTGTTGCTTTTCCCTTGATGCTTTTAATAATATTTTTTGTCTTTAATTTTTGTCAGTTTGATTACTATGTTTCTTGGCATGTTTCTCCTGGGTTTATACTGCCTGGCACTCTCTGTGCTTCCTGGACTTGGGTGGCCATTTTCTTTCCCATGTTAGGGAAATTTTTGACTCTAACCTCTTCAAATAATTTCTCAGGTCCTTTCTATCTCTCTTCTCCTTCTGGGACCCCTATAATGCAAATATTGGTGTATTTAATGTTGTCCCCGAGGTCTCTTAGGCTGTCTTCATTTCTTTTCATTCTTTTTTCTTTATTCTGTTCCACAGCAGTGATTTCCACCATTCTGTCTTCCAGGTCACTTATCCGTTCTTCTCTCTCAGTTATTCTGCTATTGATTCCTTCTAGTGTATTTTTCATTTCAGTTATTGTATTATTCATCTCTGTTTGTTCTTTAATTCTTCTAGGTCTTTGTTAAACATTTTTTGCATCTTCTTGATCCTTGCCTCCATTCTTTTTCTGAGGTCCTGGATCATCTTCACTATTATTATTCTGAATCCTTTTTCTGGAATGTCACCTATCTCCACTTAATTTAGTTGTTTTTCTGGGGTTTTATCTTGTTCTTTTATCTGGGAACTTAATCCTCTGCCTTTTCATTTTATCTTTCTTTCTATGATTGTGGTTTTTGTTAGACAGGCTGCAGGATTGTAGTTCTTCTTGCTTCTGCTGTCTGCCCTTTGGTGGAGGAGGCTATCTAAGAGGCATGTACAAGCTTCCTGATGGTGGGTAGAGCTGTGTCTTGCTCTGGTGGGCAGAGTTCAATAAATTTAATCCACTTGTCTGCTGATGCATGGGACTGTGTTCCCTCCCTGTTGGCTGTTTGGCCTGAGACGACCCAGCACTGGAGCCAAATGGCTCTTTGGTGAGTCTGATGGCAGACTCTTGGAGGGCTCACAACAATGAGTACTTCCCAGAACTTCTGCTGTCAGTGTCCTTGTCCCTGTGATGAGCCACAGCTGCCCCCTACCTCTACAGAAGACCCTCTAACACTAGCAGGTAGGTCTAGTTCCGTCGCCTATGGGGACAGTGCTCCTTCTCCCTGGGTCCTGGTGCACAGAAGATTTTGTGTGTACCCTCCAAGAGTGGAGTCTCTGTTTCCCCCAGTCTTGTCAAAGTCCTGCAGTCAAATCCTGCTGGCCTTAATAGTCCAGTTCTCTGGGGATTCCTCCTCTCCTTTCTGTACTCCCAGGTTGGGAAGCCTGATGTGTGGTTCAGAACCTTCACTCAAATGGGTGGATTTCTGTGGTATAATTGTTCTCCAGTTTGTGATTTACCCACCAAGTGGTTATGGGATTTGATTTTATCATGATTGTGCCCCTCCTATCATCTCATTGTGGCTTCTCCTTCGCCTTTGAATGTGGGGTATCTTTTCTGGTGAGTTCCAGTGTCTTCCTGTCAATGATTTTTCCGCAGTTAGTTGTAATTCAGGTGCTCTCACAAGAAGGAGTGAGCAAACGTCCTTGTATTCCTCCATTTTGAACCAGTCTTGGGCAACCATGTTTTGATGCTAAGCCAAAACTCTAGAAGATGCTTGCGGAAGACTCTGCCATAGCTCTATAAAATGACATGAAAATATAAAATATCAATTTAAAAAACTTTGAGATACTCTTTCTTGTAGTAAATAAATCTAGGAATTACATTTAAAATTCATAAATGTTAGGGCTAAAGCTAGAAGGGCAAGGTTGGAAGGTTTTAATATGTTGTTATGTTCAGTTTCAGAATAGTTTCTTGCCAAAGGATACCCAATTTTCTTACCCAATTATGTCATTTTTTGATACAGGAAACATGCATGTATTGGTTAGGAATTACTTGACTTCAAAGAGAAATCCACTGAAACAATGTTGAGAAGGAATGAAAGTATGTTGCAAAGATACAAGAGGCAGACACTTGACCCAGCATATAGAAAGTAATCAACAACTAAGCTAATTACTCTTTCTGTTATTTTCTCTCCTGGTGTCCCATGATCCCCTGTCTCCTTCTGGATGTCTGCATCCACATTCTCTCTTTAGACTGACTTTCTCTCCTTTGACATATACTTGGAACACAAAGGACAACCCTGTCTCTTTACTTGTCTTCCCAGCTTTAGCACTTTGGATCAACTGAAGAGTGTCTTTGTATACCAATTTCAAATTCCTATTCAAGAGACTAGGATTGACTTAGTTTAGCAAATCAATTTGACTCTCCTGAATCAGATACTACACTTTCTCTAATGTTTAGAGTCTGGGAAATTTTCCTAGGGCAGTATAATCCACAGAATCTTTTCCACAAAAACACATCAAAGGAAAATAACCATAGAGTTCCATTTCTTTCTTTGAACTTATTTTCTTTATATACAGTAACTTTTAGTTTATGTAAAGTTTTTCCTCTCTGCGTTTATGCAAAGTAATATGTTCTAAGTGAAAAAGAAGATTAAGTTTTTAAAATAACCAGTCTGCTGAGTCAATGATAACACCTTACTATGAGGAAGTTTTTCTTCCCTGCTAAAAAGAAACATTTTGTTATTATCTACCACATCATTTATCTTGTGAACATCTTTAATGATGAATTTCATATTTCAATTCAATGTATTTTTTATCTAGAGACTTTCCCTTTCAACTGTTTCCATTAGCTTTAATTAATTGGCTTTTATTAATTAATTTTAAAACTTTGATCAAATAATTTTAAGCTCTTACATGATATCTGGCTCATTGAAATCAGTCAAGCGGTCAAGGAAGAGTTTGAAAAAAATAATTATTCCATTGCATACAGGTTAGTTTCATAAATTATCTGATATCTATCATCTTATCTTATTATTGGATTTAGTAATTTTCTCTTTACCTAGTCTTATTCAACTCCAATTTAGCCTCCACACTTCAGCCAGTGTTATTTTAAAACAATATATCTGCTTATGACATTCTTTCTCTCTCTCAAAAAAAAATCAGCTCTTTTGCTTATATGATAAAGCTCAATAACCTTCTTAGCCTGACACCAAGACCCTTAAAAGACTATTCCCAAACTAATGTAACCTTATCTCCTATTGCTCCTATTCCTTGAGATTGTAATTCAGCCAGTCTGTTATTTCCCAAATAGTTCATGTTATTTAATACTGCACCTGAAATAGCGCTCCTTCTAACCTAACTAATCTGGTGAACACCCTCCCCACCCACCTTTGTGCCTTTGCACCACCTCCCTTACTTTCAGAGCCTAGCTTAGATGTCAATTCCTTGAACACCATTTCCTGATTCCCTAAGGAAGAATTATTCACCACCCAATTGAAGCAACAGTATCTTTGTATCATAATTAATTGGTTATATGACTGGGACTCCCATTCCCCCCAAATTGTTCTTTGCCTTGAGGGCTGTGACCTGGCTGGAAGCATTTCATCTCCAGAATCTAGCACAGGGTTCACATGTGCTTAGTAAGTGTTAACTCAAATGTGCTTATAAATTGATAAATGAATAGAATAAATGAATGAATGAATCTACTACAAATTACTTAGTGTGCTTTGTCAAGTCATCTGTAGTTTTTGGAGGGTTTTGATTTCTAATGAGTAAAGAGGTTATTTTTCTGTTTTTACTGCTATTTCTGCAATATGGCCCTTACTTATCAATATTTTCTAGTATAGTTATTAGGATAAGCTTTTCAAATTCTTTGTTAGTTTCCCAGTTAATTATTTGGTTTGTCATTTTGCCTTCTTTGCCATAGTTGAAAGGACACTGAGTTACTTTAGCCCAAATATTTTCCATAAAATAGTGTTTGTATTCTGATGCTTAAAAATTCAGTAGTCTTCTTTTAAAATTTTGCTTATTTTAAAAATTAATAGTCCTTAATTAATGTTTAATTAATTAATTAATTAATGTTGATTTCTTGATTATTTAAATAATAAACAGTACTACTCACCACATTCTCAAAATCATCAAGAAAATGTGTCCATGAAAATTTATCTTATATGTCTTCATTTTAGTCTATTCTCAAACATCTTGGGGTGTTATAAGATCGTGGCCTTTCCAATGCTTCAAGTCACAATATAGTTCAGTATTAATGTCAATCACACAGCAAGCTGGATAATTTTGCAATGTGTACAGGTCATCATGATGACCCAGTGACCTAATTAGTTCATTCATTCAGTAGGTGACCATTGTTTCATATGGTGATATTTCAAAATATTATCTCAAAGTCATCCACAATATCTCTGATTAGAATCAAGAATAAATATGGAACATTTCTAATCCAAAATATATTTCATCAGTTTACAGATCCTTTTTATTCAGCTTCTAATTTTCATAGGGATCTGCTAATCTTGATTAATTGAAATTTTAATATTTCAATATTAAATATTCCTTCAATATCAAGGAGTTATTCTCATCATCTCTTCCTGCCCTGACTAAATTCCTGTGCCAGAATTTTAATGACAAAAGTTATGCACCATTCCCCATTCTGGAGAGCATAAGCAAAGGTTGTTGGTTATAAGTGGTTAATCCTGACATCAGACACTTTACAAGTTAGCTGGGAAAATTGAATGCCACCAAATAACCATGATATCATTTTAAGGGAGGATAAAACAATGGTACATGAAACCATGGAGAAAGAAAAGAGTTCTTCTAGTTCTGAGAAATAGTCTTCTTGGCATAGGTAGCAAGCAGGAACTACATTTAATAAACACCTGATCTGTGCCCGCCATGGAAAGAACACTCTGCATAAATCAATGTATTCATTCTTCACAATAATTCTGTGAGGTAAGGATTATTCAGGGAGGTTAAGCAATTCATTATAAGTCACACCATCTAGAAGTTAGAACTGTATTTGGACACACATCCATAGGATTCCCAACTTCCAAAGCCATGGAAGACAAAGAAGGGACAGGATTTCAACTAGCAGAGATAGCAGTGGTGGAGAAAAGATGCTTACATGTTCACATCTGTTCCTAATTACTTGGAGGCTTTACTCTCCCTTCACTTTCTTGAAAGCAGAATGGCATAGAAATTAAGATCATAAAGCTTGGCGTCATATCAGCTGAGCTCAAGTCTTGGTTATGCTGTAGAATAATATTTGAATTCGAGGCAAGTTACTTAATTGTTCTGAGCCTCAAGTTCCACATGGGTTAAATGGAAGTAGAGTTGTGATAAAGATCAAATAAAATGTTAGCACAGTGCTTGAGTAGTAGTATTTGCTCAGTAAGAGGTTATTATTTGTATTATTATTAATCTCTAGGCACAGACTTAAAATTTTTAAGTATAGTGATCAGAGTTGCATGACCATGGTTGAACCTTGATTTCTTCTAAACTGTTTTTTGTCAATGAGCTATATACTCAGAGCACACCAACTCATTGAAATCTAGTGTCACTTATATTTATAATTAACTTACAAGAAACAGTTGCCTCAGTGGGATTCTCTTCTCTCCTGAATGTAGAAAATAGAAAATCAAATGACAGAAGCCTAGAAAACCTGTTTAATACCATTTGTCACTTGAGTCCTCTGGCTACACGTCAGCTGATCACAGTTTAACACAAAACAGAGGAAATGATCATAGAATATTTTTTCCAATTTTTTGAGAAATAATTGGCAAGTATAATTGTATATACGTTAAAGTGTAAAATAGGATGATGGATTAATATACACATACATTTGTGGAATGACTACCAAGGTCAAAATAAATAACACATCACATAGTTAACTTTGTGCATATGTGTGTGTTGAGAACACTTAAGATCTACTCTCAGCAACTTTCAAACTTTATTAATTATAGTCACCATGCTGTATATTAGATCCTCAGAACTTGTTATTCTTATAACTGACATTTTACAGTCTTTGACCTATATCTCTCTCTTTTCCTTTCCTCCCAGCCCCTGGAAACCACCATTCTATTCTCTGTTTCTATAATTAGCTTTTTTTTTCTTTTTTAATATTACACATATAAATGATATCATACAGTATTTGTCTTTCTCTGTCTGGCTTAGTTTAATGCCCTCCAAGCTCATCCATGCCCTCCAAGCATAATACCCTTCAAGTTCATCCATGTGGTCACAAATGTCAGGACTTCATTTTTTATGGCTGAATAATATTCTATTGTGTGTATATATATGTATGTATGTGTATATATATATCTCCATTTTGTGTGTGTGTATGTGTGTTTGTGTGTGTGTGTGTGTATCCATTCTTTATCCATTCATCTGCTGACAGACCTTTAAGATGTTTCCACATTTTGGCTATTGTGAATAATGCAGTGAACACAGTTCAATACTCTGCTCAATATTCTGTAATAATTTAAATGGGAAAAGAATTTAAAAAATAATAGATACATGTATATGTATAACTGAATCACTTTTCTGTACACCTGAAACTAACACAACATTGTTAATCAACTATACTCCAATATAAAATAAAAATTAAGAAAAAATGTTTCAATGAACACAGAGTATGTTTTTGAAGAGCATTAAGCACACAGGCTCTTGTGTCATAAAGCAAGAAAAAAAGGCAAAAATCTGCACTTGACAGACTGCATATATATCCCTGTGTTTATATGCAGAGATGCATAAGATTAAAAAATCAAAATGTGGCCAAAGAGTTTTTCATAGAGGATACATTTGAAGTGAATCAGTATTTATATATATATATATATATATATATATATATATATATCTTTGGTTTTTTGCACATTAAGGCCAACTTAATTTTTAGTGCAGTTAAATTGCCAAATTAATTTTACTGCATAAATTGCAATTTTTTCCTTCCCTTTTTTTGCCTGTAAAACTTTGAGAAAGAAGCATATAACCCAATGTCATAGCTTAAACCCTCATAATATCCTGAGTTAATGCCAGTAGCATAAAGAGCTCAATGCACTCTCAGACATTTAGCTCTCTAAATGTGTGTTTGTGTGTGTGTGTATACATATTCAGGATATTCTCAAATTGACTTTTTGGACAGTGCAAGCTTCTAATCAAGATTGTGAAACAACTTTGACTGAGGCTGCCCTTCCAGGCATTTTGCCTTAACTACCCACTCCCTATGTAAATCAAGCCTTCTGCCTGTCATTTTTTCTAGGCCCTGCTGTGAATCCAAACCAGGTGACTATGTGGATATGTTGGAGAGCAAAGTGACATAACACACCTGAGCTTCCATTTTGCTCAGGGCAGTGATTATTAATATGAGAAATCCGGAGTGATGTGAAATGGCCAGACTTTCAACAGAATTTATTGTTTACAGCTTTGGGGTCCCCTGGCCTTTACCAGCTGTTCCACACCTGGACATGGGGAACAGAAACATCCCTCTTCAATTTATCTTTCCTGGACTTGTTGCTTATGGGATTCAGATGCCAGGTGACAGGGCTGGGAAGCAGCAGTGAGATTCTCCACCTGCCCAGCTCTGAATTCCCCCAGAGAGCCCTTGTTCTGACTCTGGCGCAGACACCAGCTTTTAACAGTGTGTAAGCTTTAAGTCTGGGGGGAAAGATAACTTATACAAAACTCCTTTTTTTTTTTAGTGTGTGATCTTTAGTTTAACCTAGGACAGATTGATTAAGTGAGCAGGAGACTGAAGTCTCCTGAAAGGTTCAAGAGCTTTGTCTTCCATGGGACATTGAGTGCAGCAAGCAGTTCCATTTTGAAGGTCTTTTGTTGGATTTCTGGAACTCCAGAGAAGTTTCCTATGCCCTGAAATTCTGTGAGCTAAATGAAGGTAATAACCATTATATTCCCCAAATCATTATACTGACTGGCACACAGTAGGCACTAAGAAAATGTTGTCTATCAAATGAATGAAAAAAATAAATGAACACAATATCACCCTTCTGAATTCTAAGAGGCACCCTATGTACTTTGGTGGTTAAGAGCACAATCCTTGGAGGGAAAGGACCCAGCTTCTAATCATAGTTCTGCCAATTTTAAGGATGGGACCTAAGGTAAATCCCTCAAAGTCTCCAAATTTCAATCTCTTCTTCTGTAAAATGAGGATAATAATAATAACTGTCTCAAATAACTGTTTTGAGGATTAGATGAGACAATGCATATAGCAAGGTAGGTTTCATTTCCCTTCTTACCTGATGTCTGACATGTACCTATGCTAAAACAAATCAGAGTAGCTAAAGAGACCCCTTATTCATAATAGGATACAGGAGATATGCTATTTGAAAGTTAATCTTCGTAGCATTAAAGGTCTCATTTTCTTTTACAAAATAAACTGATGACCAGCCTATGTTGAGGGTCTGCGTCCTCTTTTCTTCCACTCTCAGGATCTGGAAACTCACGCAGAAGGAAAGTCCACAGAATTGAACGACAATAGTATTTAGGGTCCCCAAGACAATCTCTTTTAGGAGTCCTTCAAGCAATAACTATATGGTTAAGATTCTTCATTTGGTTACAAGACTGTAATCTAATTTTTAAACAAAGTACGTTAAAACAACTTTAAAGGACAACCATGCAGTTTCTTTCCAATGCAGAAATAATGCAATGTCAGAAATAAATAAGACCTGACTTTTTGAAATGACATTATAAAGAATTGGAAGACTGCCCTGATGCTTAGCTACTCTTGCAAAAAATGTGGACTTTGCTCAGGTAGACCTACAAAGGAAAGAGCCCATGGCAGATGAGGTGACAGAACACACATTTCAGTCTTTGTTCTTGCTCTTATACTTGCTGGTACCTGCTGGAAGACTCTTGTACCTCCTCTTCCTGGAGGAGTTGGATACAGCCCCTTCCAGAGACACACAGGGACTGGGATAATGTGCACTCACCTCGTCCAGTATCAATGGTCCTCCTGAAAACCTTCACTCTTCCTTGGGGTATGAATCTTCTTCTTCTCTACCTTCCAAATCTAAGGAAGGTGGTATACAGCATTCAGGCTAGCATTTGTTTTACTGTTTTTCATGGGTTGCATTCTCTAAGAAAAAACCCATATGCTTAGAATATATCCAGTTCTCAATCCCACCATCAGAACTAGGAAGTCAATTTTCAACCAACATATTACAATGACTGATAACTTGTACAGGAAGCTGAATTTAAGAAAACATGATGCATATATATCTATAACTGAATCACTTTGCTATACACGTGAAACTAACACAACATTGTTAATCAACTATACTCCAATGTAAAATAAAAAGTAAAATAAAAGATGATATGGGAAACTCAGCATATATTAGAAAGTGACCCACTCTCCCTCCTGCCTAACTGACAGGAAACTAGCTTCTTCATGGTTCCCATGTCACTTACTCACTCTGTATGTCACTAACTAACAAGGGTATCCTATTGATGGTTGATCCACACCCTGTGCTGGCCTCAGTATCTCTATAACCATTGGGACTTCTCTAATGGAACCAATCTCATACATTCCCAACTTCTGAAGCTGTTTGGAATTCAGTTTATATGAGAGGTACAACTTCCTCTCCACTTGTTGGCAATGGTAGCTTAATTACATTAGTTTCTCAAAAGAAGCAGAAATTTTAAATGATAGCTCTAAGTATGAGAGAATCTATAGAAGAGAACTTTAAGAAAACATATGTGAATATCTCCCTTCTTTGGGGACATTGAGATACAAACAGTAGTGAACAAAACTCTCATTCTCCTTCTGGATATCTCATTCTGGATATGATCCAGCATTTCAGAAATATTCACACTAATGAGTTTTTGTGATACAGTGACAGATAGAAAATAACTGGAATGCCAACATAACCAACCAGGGTGTCCAACAAGTCAGTATATTGTGTTATAATTGTAACAGACACACACATACACACGTTATCTTTGTTGAATAAATCTCTTACTTTATAGTCAAAAGAAAAAAAGAAGAAGAAGAAGACATGATTCCCATTGGCATGTGGATGGAGAAAGGAGAGATGTATGTAGTAAAGCAGACCAATAGGCCTGAATGAGAAGAAAGAGATGGTCTAAAGCAAGGGTTCTGCACTGACAAAGCGAATGTGTCAGGAGACCATCCTGGACATTTTATGCCACTGTGTATTATATATCGTTGTAATATTCCACTCAAAATCCTGAAAAGCTGACATTTTGTATAATATTTCTTCCTTTCTTCTTGCTCTGTGTTCTCTTTTTCTTCTTCTCTCTCTCCCTCTCTCTAAACATATGTACACACAAACACAGACACCAAACACAACCATATACAAAAATAGTGTCTATTTTCACAGGAAATTTTGAATCCTCAGACAGTACACTTTGCTAGGACTAACTTGCTTCCTGGCTAAGCAAGGGGATGCTTGATGCAAGCTAAGTTCACTAATGAACAACTTTTCTGGACATCTCAGCCAGCTGGAAAAATTTTGTCCTTATAATTGTTTTTAAGCAACATTGCTTCTTAGTGGCAACGCAATTACTCCCTGTTGAAACGTGGGGAAAAAAAAATCATACATCAAGTCAGTTGCATTCAGGGCACTGCTTCTCCTTACCTCAACTGTGAATACATAGCCTATAGAGGTATCACAGAGAGAGTTTGTGGGAGGTGACGTGGAGCTTTCTCGATATAGTCAGTTGTCAAATTTTTTTAAATCTAATGAAAGGTTGATTTAGACAGGTTATCAATAATACATTTGCTTCTGTGGCATTGGAACAGCACATTTTGTGCTGCTTTACTACGGAGATGTACATACTCGACTAAAATTTATCTCCTCTTCTAGATAAAGCATGAAGTTATCTATCTCCCTTCCACTAATGAAATCAATATTTAAAACTCACTATGTTTTTTTCATTTTTTTGCATTACCACGTTTGCATTTTAACAGGAACTTCCTGGTGATACATGATTTTTTTCTGAAGCAAGATGAAAATCTGTAAGAATACAGACAGGTCATTTGGATATCTCAAATTGTAGAGGAAATGCTGTGAGTTCATCCTCAGTGCATAGGTTTAGCTTTATCATCCTCTTCTTTTCCTTGCCTTTAGGTAATTTTGAGGCTAGAGACAGATAATTAACCAACCACGTCTGAAAACATTTTCTAATTCAAATTAAAACAAGGGCAAAATTATCTCTATATTTTATTAATTCATTGAATTAGTATTGAAATAGGCTTGATTTAGACTTACTCAAACTGCTTTCCCACGAAATACCTCTTTCAGAGCTCTGTAAGCTTCTTAGTTATTAAAAGCTTGGTTTAAGAAAAGGTACATCTTCTGGGGAGAGGGGCTACAGTCCCTGGACTGAGAATTTTACCCTGAGTATGTCAAAGCTCAGTCTCAGTGTGGTTTAGTAAGATCATTCAGAAAGGCAAACTGAGTGATAGAACCCATTATCCTAACAAAATGAACCTTGGATTAAACGATGTTTTTTCCCTTGTCCCCACTTTTAAAATAACTTTCAGATTGAAAATTTGTACTCACCCAAAGTAAAACCAAGTGTGCTATATATTCCTTTATGAAATGAAAAAGTCAAGATGGAGTCATGGTAATGAAAGGCAACACAAATGCTTATAAGCAGAGAGGTTACCATGTTTCCTGAGAAAACATTTGACTAGGAGCAAGAAGACCAGATTCTGCATACCACCTTTATGATTAGACATTTTTCTGGTACAACGATAGAAATCCCTTCTCTACTAAATACATGGAGTGAGAAGTCCCATGAAGTCTGGGTTCATGTCTATACTTTCTCACCTTGTTATTTCATCCTTCAGTACTGTACCTATACAGATTAGATGCTCAATGGATGTTTATTGAATGAATAAATAAATCAAAGTAGATACCTGCATAAAGATCAAGCTTCCTTTCCCCCATCTTTGCTTCTGAGATGTCAGTCTGGAATAATCTTTTCCTGCCTAAAGTCATACTCAGTTTCAGTTCTCTATGGCTTTGCTCCAGCTATTTTTCTTGTAAAAATATACTTTCTTCCTCTCTGTGAAGCAAAATACTAGTTATCCCCCATAATCTGAGTCAAGTTTCAATTCTTCCATGAAGGTGCACCCTCCCAACTCTATTAGTCAACTATGATCTCTTTTACTTATATATTTACTGCAGTTTTAATTAGAGTAACATATGATTTACATTTATTTTAATTTTTTCTAACACAAATAGGTTGGAAGTTTCTAGTGGCCATATCCTGTTTTTCATTTGTTTGTTTTGCTTTTGTTAATCCTCATCACCATACTTAGCACCTTGAAGATGATAGAACTTTTTTATGTGAACCAGATGTTTGCTCATTTTTATTTCTGAATAATAGTCCATGTTATAGTTGTACTAAAATTTTTAAACTATACATTAGTTGACAGATATTTCGATTGTTTCATTTTCAGCAATTATGAATAAAGCAACTATAAACATTTGTTTATAGGTTTTTATATGAATATAAGTTTTCACTTCACATGGATAAATACTGATCTGATAAAAGGCTTGTACCCAGAATATATAAAGAACTCTGAAAACTCAATAACAGGGGGAAAAATGTAACCCAATTTTTTAAAAGGCAAAGTATTCAAACAGACACTTCACCAAACAATACACACAGATACCAAATAAGCCATGAAAATAAACTCAACATCATAAGTTGTTAGAGAAATATAAATCAAAACCAAAATGATGTATCACTATGTACCTATTCAAATATTAAAATGCTTAAAAACTGACAATACCAAGTGTTGATGAGGCTGCAGACCAACTCTGAAACATTGCTGATGGAAATGCAAAATGCTACAGTCATTTTAGAAAACAGTTTAGCACTTTTTTATAAAGTTAAACATAAAACCTACCATAAGATCCAGTAATCCTGTGCTCAGGTATTTACCCAAGTGGTTTTTTTTTTTCTTTTTTTTAATTGAAGTATATTTGATTCACAAAATTTCAGGTGTACAGCAAAGTGATTCATATATATATATATATATATAAAAATATACACATATATATATACATATATACTTTTTCAGATTATTTTCTATTATAGATTATTATGAGATTTTAAAAATAATTCCCTGTGCTATACAGTAGGTCCTTGTTGTTTATTTTATATATAGTAGTGTATATCTGTTAATTCAAAATTACTAATTCATCCCTCACCCCCCTTTCCCCTTTGGTAACCATATTTGTTTTCTATGTCCGTGAGTCTATTTCTGTTTTGAAAATGAGTTCATTAGATTCCACATATAAGTGATATCATATGATATTTATCTTTACCTGCCTGACTTATGTCACTTAGTATGATAATCTCTATGTCCACCCATGTTGCTGCAAATGACATTATTTCATTCTTTTTTTATGGTTGAGTAATATTCCATTATATATATATATATAATATATAAATATATATTATATATATATATCACACCTTTATTTATTCATCTGTCTGATGGACATTGGTTGCTTCTATATCTTGACTATTATAAATAGTGCTGCAATGAACATTGGGGTGCATGTATCTTTTCAAATTATGGTTTTCCCCAGATATATGCCTGAGAGTGGGATTGCAGGATCATATGGTAGCTCTATTTTCAGTTTTTTAAGGAACCTCCATACTGTTTTCCATAGTAGCTGTATCAATCTACATTCCTACCAACAGCGTAGGAGGGTTCCCTTTTCTCCACACCCTCTCCAGCATTTATTATTTCTAGACTTTTTGATGATGGCCATTCTTACTGATGTGAGGTAATACCTCATTGTAGTTTTGATTTACATTTCTTTAATAATTAGTGATGATAAGCATCCTTTCATACGTCCATTTGACATCTGTATGACATCTTTGGGAGAAATGTTTATTCAGGTCTTCTGTCCTTTTTTTGATTGGGTTATTTATTTTTTTGATATTGAGCTGTATAAGATGTTTGTATATTTTGGAAATTAAGCCCTTGTCAGTTGCATCATTTGCAAATACTTCCTCTTATTCCATAGATTGTCTTTTTGTTTTGTTTATGGTTTCCTTTGCTATGTAAAAGCTTTTCAGTTTAATTAGGTCCCATTTGTTTATTTTTACTTTTGTTTCCATTATTCTTGGAGATGGATCCAAAAATTATTGCTGTGATTTATGTCAAAGAGTGTTATGCTTATGTTTTCTTCTAGGAGTTTTATAGTATCTAGTCTTACATTTAATCCATTTTAAGTTTATTTTTGTATATGGTGTTAGAGAATGCTCTATTTCATTATTTTACATGTAGCTGTCCAGTTTTCCCAGCACCACTTATTGAAGAGACTATCTTTTCTCCATTGTATATTCTTGTCTTCTTTGTTGTATGTTAATTGGCCATAAGTGTGTGGGTTTATTTCTGGGCTTCCTATCCTGTTCCATTGATCTATGTGTCTGTTTTTGTGACAGTACCATAGTGTTTTGATACTGTAGTTTTGTGGTATAGTCTGAAGTCAGGGAATGTGATTCCTCCAGATATAACATATTTTAAGTGCTTGAATAATAAGCTTTTGTTGATTAGTCTTTGATATATTTTACATTTAGAAAACTTTGTTTATTCATTAATACGTTCATCTGTTTATTCTTCTAAAATACAAACAAAATAAAAGTTGTGACTTTGTCTTATTGTATCTTTAGGATCTAGAAAAACGTTTGATACATTAGTAGGTGCTCAGTTACTGAATACTGATCAAATTAATTATTGAGAATTTCAACATGGTCCCAATTCCTAAGAGTTTACTGTGCAGTGGGAGATACAGACAAGTAAGTATGCACTTAACATATAATATGTTGAGTGCTACCACAAAGGAAGTGGTGGAACTATGGGGGAATATTTTAATGAACCCTAAATAAGGGGAGGCAGTCATCAGGGAAGGCTGAAAGTAGAGACAAAATTACTGTCCTGAGATCTGAATAAACACAGATAATTACACAAAGGGGAAAGGCCATAAGAAAAACATCCTGGGCAGAAAAGACAGAAAATGAAAGGCAAGAGATCATGGTGCATTTGAGGAACTAAAAGTAGCTCATCATGGCTGAAATATAGACTAAGTTGAAGGAGAGTGGTAGAAGCAATGAGAAATGAAGATGGTGGGTGCAAAGGGGCCAAATTATGAATGGGCTTGTGAGATTTATTGGTAAATTCAAGCTTCGTCTTGAGGGCAATGGAGAGGCACTGAATGGTTTTAAACATCTGAAATATCAGGCTGCCATTTCACTTTCCAGAAATACAGATATTGTAATTCTCTTGTTATTCCATGTAAATATATTGTTATTCTGACATTTTGTATAACTGAAATTCTAGATTGAAATTTAAACTCATTCGGTTTTCTGTGCAGATTCCCTTTATATCACTTTAAATAAGTCCTATTAAATGCTACAACTCACTTATTGAGGACTATTTGGTTATTGAAGAGTTTCTTGATTTCTTGTAAGTTTTCCTATACAAGATACCCTGCTGTATTTTGGTCTCAAGTTGGACAAATAAGCAGGTTGTGTGAAAAGCATCAAATTTCTTTGTATTTCTCTCACTCCTAGTCTTCCTTTCCATCAGATTCTTCCCACTAAAGTCTAATCTTTCTATGAAGTTTATTTTTTAAATCTTTCCAATCTCTGTCTTCCACTACTTAGCTCTCAAGTGCTATCTTCTTGTGAATTCTTATGGATTCTCAGCAAGTTCCTCCCTATGAGTAACAACTAAAACAAGAAGGCTGTCCACCATGAATGATTCCTTTATTGTCTTTACTAAATTAAGAAAGAGAAGGGTCAACACCTTCTTAAAATAATTCAAGAAGCTGAAAACAGATAAAATATTTATCAAAACTAACCTCACCTTAGGAGGTTTATTTTACCTTTAAAAATATGCTTAGCCAATTTGCAATAGAATGTATGGTAATGAGGTTCTCTGATTCTTATATGTCAGTCCATTCTAACATTCTCACCTTCCTGAATCTTCATACCTTTTTTTCAATGCTCTCAGGAGGTTCAGGTTGCTCCATCTTCCTAACTATAAGTCAACATTGAGCCTAAGCTTCAAAGAGCCAACTCAGCGGTGTAACAGGATCATTGCTAGGAATTCTTGGCAAAATGTCAGGACACTGGACTCCAACCAATGGATGAGTGCTCGCATGTCAATAAATTATTCCCTATCTAGCTTTATATTATACCCCTCAATCCAACATCCTCCAGATGCACTCCCATGTGTATTCTCCAGGTTTCTACTAATACATTTTAATAGGGCTTACAGTTCCTTCAGTGTGTAAGTTATTTACTCCTGTAATCAGGACATTTTTTTCCTTTGTGGATTCCCTGATTATCAGCCTGGAGGTAATGATGAGTAGTAAGGGTGGATTGTGAGAAGTATAAGCATCATTATGTGAGGCATCTGCATCTGGTGAGGTCTTTGCAGGTTCTCCTCTAGCAAGGGGAAGAAGACTGATTATTTTGGTCTATGGAAATCTAGGGTTTTAAGATTTTAAGGCTCATTGACCTAAATGTCCTTATCTTAGGTCTCAAGGTCCCACTCTTTCCCTGTCATGACACTGGCTTTACTATAGGATACCTGTTTTGGTTGTGCACTCAATCCGCTTTAAAGCTCATAATTAGATTCTGGGATGGCCTTTCAACAAAATTATTTCTACAGCTGCAAAAGATAAGTGTTTTCTTAAATGTTGTCATAGAATCTCTCTGGCTTTCACAGAGTGTCTTGAATTGATAGTTAGTTGACGTGAGAATGTCATTTTCTTTTTCAAGCCTTCAAAAGCAGGTAAAAAGGCAGCCAAGACCAAAATCTTTTTAATTACCACAGCTACCATATGTTCAAGTGACCTACCTATTGAATTTCCTGACACTGACCTGCAACTCAACTCAGTCCACCTCTGTGAGATTCTTAGTACTTGAGGCACTAAGTGTTCCACTTCCACCCTGCCACTTATAACTAGGAAGATGTTCATTACTTCTGCCTGATGGTGAGTGATCCAGCCCCTAAATACATTCTGAGAGTGCTTTTTTAGGACTACTTCTGGTACGAATAGTCCTAGCCTAGGTTACCACTAAAATTACTGAAATAAAAGATTTTTTATGTCATGGACTTTTGAGTACCTTATGAAGAGCTACATATATAACTGTTGAATTGGAGAAAAGATTTGCCAATAGCAGCTATATATTTGTGCATGACATTTCTGCTAGGAAGGCAACTTTCTACACATTGACACTTAATCTGTATCTGATAAGGAATCATGTGATACTGCTCTACCAAATAGATTTACATAGTAGGAGTCAAACTAGAGAGCCTTCAGCCAGAATATGATCAAGTGACATATTTTTAAGATGCTATATACCCCATAGTAGAACATAAGTTTAGCTGTTAGAATTGACCCTGAGGACTGATTCTGCTATATGATCGCTTGTGATATGAACATAGAAGTGAAGTAGCAGAAGTTTTTTCAGTGTTATAACCTCACAGAAAAATGTTTAATTTTTTGGATAATTTACCCTTTTCTGATACAGTATTGGTGATGGTTTCTCATATTACATGACTGATAATAAACTCACAGCAACAAAACAATAAAGCATGAAGTGAAGACTCTCTTTTACAGGAGCTATTTAGTGTCTGGTCTTATGCTGTGTATCTCTCTATATATCTATATCTGGCTTCCTTTAATTTATTCAATGGGTATGATACTAGCTGCATGAGCAAAAGCCCATGGCTCATCCTATTAATTTGTCTTTCAAAAAGAGCAATATTCTACATCTCACCAAATATTAGATCCAATTGTTTCATTTCCTGGACATTCCATCTATTGTTATATTCTTCCTTAAAAAACAAAGTTGGTTTTACAGTCCAATATTCTACATGGGCAACACTGGAGATTCCATTGCTATCTTTAAAAAAAAAAGTTATCATTTTATAAAACATTCAAGATAAGTAGTATTAAAAGTGTTAACATTTCTATTAACAAGGAGTCATTTTAAGTTTAGTTGTATGAACTTGATATATATGGCTTATTTCTTAATTCTTAGGACTTGTATTACAGATCTTTGCATGAATATAGGGTTGATAAAGATGGTCTCTTCACGTATCACCTAACAAAATCAAATAAGTGAAAAGGGAATTATATTTAACTCTATGTTTTTTACTTGCATCTTAATGATTTGAAACTACTTTCGGAAAAACTAAATGCATGTGCCCTAATAAGCATTTTTTTTCTGGGCCGATAACATAGTTTACTTGTCATGAACTAGGAGCAGCCTAAATATGGTCCTACTATTTAATTATTATTAGAATGAATTACATAAGCTACAGAATTCCAAGACTCAAATCATTATTTTTGGCAGATGCACTCCTACATTTGATTGGCTTATGTCAAACAATTCCAGTTGTGAGCCAAGTTTGTTAGTTAAGGGTTCATTTTACAGCTAATTTATTCCAGGGGATTCACCAGGAAGTTACATTGCTTAAAATAACTTCTTTGGCTAGAATGTGCAGGTGGTGATAACTGGTTTATACATTTTCTAAGTAAAATTATCACAGATATACTCCAAAAGATAAAAATGTAGGGCCTCAGTGGCCCATTCTTTTTCAGGTTTTGGAGGAAACCCAGAAATATTTTCTAAAGAAAGCCTTGCCATTTTTTGCAGATACTACTTTGGTGCATCTTGGTCTGGTATTTATTTAGACATGAATACTGATTTGATTCCTGAATCAAATAATTGATTACTGAGACATATGAATCTGTTAGTAGGAAAGTAAACAATCTTTATTTCAGGTTTTTTTCAGAAAATATAATCTCAAACTTTCTGATGCTCTTCTCTCATGAAAAAATAAATTCAAAAAATAAAGTTAAAGGAATAACTCTGAATGTTATAATGTTGACTGTGGTTATCCTTAGATTCTAGGATTACAAATTGTAGTGTTTATTTGCAAGTTTCTTTTAGGCTGGGCTTTTTTCCTACTTGAGGTATGTCCCTTATGAAATACCACCCATACTTACTAATAAAAGGGTCTTGATTTTCTCTCTTCTTACTCCTTGGTAACAATATGCTTAGTATGTGACTTGGAACCTACACAATTGAAGTGGGAACTAAATATAGAGCAAGAGACCCAATGTCTAAGGAACTGTTGTGATTCATCCTATAACTTACAGTACCGGAGTCTGTACTGTCTGCTGTGATGCATTAGCATCACCTGAAGCTTCTCAGAAGTGCAGACTCTGGCCTCACACTAGTCCTACTGAATTAGAACCTGGAGTCAACAAGATCCCCAGATGATTTGGATGAACATTAAAATTTGAGAATCCCTTCCTCATTAGTGTCCTGCAGCGAGACAGCAGCATCTGGCCAGGCTATTTCAGCTATAGGTATTATTGTGTTTCCTTCTTCCCTGTCCTCTGGATTAGCCCTTGTTCCTGCTCATTTTCAGCCTGGTCACATTGATTCTGTGAGTTCTTGATATTCTTCCAATAATGTTTCTTTTTGCTTGAGATAGAGTCAGTTTCTATTACTTGCAATTCGGAAAACTCCTAACTGATGCACAGGTTATTTTAATTATTTTAAGTGTCTCCAGCATTTCTAAATTTTCTGTGATGTCCATATACTACTTTTATAATCAGTGAAACCAACAACAAAAAAAAAACATTTTAAAATGTATGCCGGCCTGAAACCAGAGACCTGTGAATTTAGACCACATTGCTTTTGTCCTTAATATTTATATCATATATTTTTTTTAAACTACATTGTGTTTTGTTGTTATGCCCTCTGCCTACACTGAGGGGTAAATCAGAAGCATCTGTGTGACATTTACTATTGTTTTTGAAAGGATGTTTTTGAGGATATTATTCATAAATTTTATAGCATCCCTTTTCTGAGGATCCACTGGTACTGTGTAATCTTAAATTATGGTCAAAGTTTTACAAGCACTCTTCTGGCTTAAGTTGTAGTCCACCCAATTTTCTTGGCCTTATAATATGCATTCTAAGATTAAGTTTGTCCCTGGGCTTCACTTTACTATCCTGAAACTTTTCCTTTTGTTCTAATTTTATATATATATCTTGTTCCTGTTTCATCATAAGATGTAGTTAAATAATGGAAAAAATGAGTGTACTGAACAGCCAAAAACAACTATTAAACATTCTATCACATACACTAGATCATTAAGGGATGAAAGCAATCACTTTTCCCAAGAAATTTCTCTCCCTGACAACTCTCTACCATCCAGTATTAATTGTCAAGGACTGAGGAAACTGGCAAGAGACAGAGGCAGAAACCTAAACAACAAAGCTGTGATTTAGGTAACCAGGACAGGGTCTGGGGGGTGTGGAATGTGAGAGGGGAAAGAAAGGGGAGAGATGGAGAATGGAGAGCATCCTTTTGCTGAAATGTCCAGCTGTTCCTCCCTGTGGGGAAGATTGACGTTTGATACTGCGACCTGATGTCTCCCAGGATGCTCTGTAATACACATATTCAGGCCAAGGGCATATTCAAGAGGCTTAAAGAACTTCTATTTCCATTCCCAACCTATAAATGCTCATTGGATTTTTATGATTGCAAACCCCTGCTATGACCAGAACTCATTATGGTGATAATGGCTACTCTCCCAGGGTACAATTTATCCCTTGCTTGCATTCTATCAACAAGCCCCTACCCTCCACTGATTAAAGATGTTTTCAGAATTCACATTACTCAGCTACAGCATCTCCAAACTTGCCCCTGGGTCATGACCCAATTCTAGAAGGCAGTAGTTAAGCCAATCACCTCTGGTTCTACCTATCTGCTCTTTTGCTTTCAAACCAATAGCCATAGGGAATGAATCAATAAAAAATAATCATTAACATTTACTGAATACTTTTCCTATGGCAAGCATTTAGCATGTATTAACTCATTTGATCCTCACAAAACTATAAGATAGGTAGATGCTATGATGTTGCCTCTTCTTTTCAAACAAGGAACTGAGAAAGAGAGGCTAAGCAAATTGCCCAAGTTTGCATGATAGTTGTTAAATTGCTGGGACTGGAGCCCCAGAGTCTGCATCCTTCATCACTTTCCTGTGATCATGTCACTGCTGCACATTGTACAGATGGCAGCATGGGTTTACTCACCATCTGGGACTTTGCTTATTGTTTACCATACTCCTTCCACTGGAATTCACCTGGAATTTTCTTATTGTTTACTACACTCCTTCCACTGGAATTCATCCTTGTATTGTAACTATGGCTTTTACTCATAGCCCTCTCAGACCTCTTCATCTCCCCCAAGCAGAAGGCCAGCAACGTCCTGCAAGAGCCACTGACTTTTCAAGGAGTTCTTACAAACTCCCTTTAGCATACCAAAGAGCAATATAAAGCATACAGCAACAGGCACCAGGTCTCAGGAGAGAAAATCTGACAGTGAGATACCATCTGTTTCTACTCCTATCTTATATGGACCATCTGCTCTTGCTCAAAATACTGCACAAATGTAACTTAGGGTCATTTAAGGTCAGAGGAATCATCAACCTTTCAACTGTGTCTATCCACACACCAACCTTGTCTTCTGCTGCCCATCATGCCTGGCTTATCAAAGCCCCACAATTCCCTGCCCAGGTCTGCATCCAGCCTTAACAACTAGATAGAAAATCTAATTGGAAAATATGGTACAGGGATTACTGGATTCCCTTTAGTGTGAAGGCTGACTCCAGCAGCAAGTAAAATTGAAAGCATGGAGCTGAAATTTTAGGCAAGGAAACATTCCTCCCACAGCATGAATATGGGGTCAAAACTTGGAATTCCTGGCCTTATCTTGCATAGGGAAGAGGTGCTAAAAGGAGGGTTTATGGCTATTCCACTCTTTGCTATATAAACTTCTCTCCCACTCATACTTTTGCTGACCCCAAAAAATTAGTCTCAAAATTTAACTAAAATTCAAAATTATTACCAGGACTTCCTTTTCTCACAAGTCCCCTTCTCTTCAGCTGCTTGTTCCCAGCCTCTTTTCACTCACTACTTTCCTGCTGTATGATGGCAGATCTGCACTCCAATACAAGCACTGCTTCTGGCCCTGCAAAAATGTGGTACTGTCTCAGGTGGGTTCTTCAGAAGCACATCCCGAGATAGAATTTATTAGGAGTCGACATATGGGAAAAGAAAGGGAAGAAACAGGATTAGGCTGAAAGAGGCCCAACAAAGCCTTTGCCAGATCAGAACTCTGAAGTGACTATTACTCATCAGAGTTGTCTCTTAATGGGCCAAAGTGACAGATGTTGGGTCCTGTCCTGCCCGGTCTGTAAATATGGGTTGCCCCTGGAAGGCTGTGACTTTGGATGAGGCAGCTCTCCATAACTGAGGTTAAAGGAGCTGATAACTGGAAGAAGTATGTTGACTGCCCTCTGTACATCTGGGCAGTAGACCCTTTCTAGAAAGGGGATATGGGCAGTGTATTTTTGTGTCTGCCACAGTTACCCTTCCTGACACCCCTCTTCAGAATGGGACCATCAAGTCCCTGGTGGGGGATTCTTACTCAGCTTGTTACTTCAACTCCATCTCACACTATGCCCAGAGAAATCTCCACGCTGTTGTTCCTGACCTAGAGAATCCCATATCTAGGTAGGGCAGAGATTCAAATCTGAATATGATGAACTCTTGCATAGTGAGTTCTATTCTGCCTTCAGAGATTCATTGCTATGAGCTATTAGAAGGGACTCTAGGGATTGGTTATAGTTTCCTATGCTTTTCATTTCTCTCATCTTCACGTAGGGATTTCTTCATACTTACTTTCTTTAAAAATTCTGGGTTTTTCCCTTTTCTAAAGCCTTCCTTTAGTTCTATATCCTTAGATGGACCACTTTTTTAGTTCTGAGATGACTCTTTTATTTAAAACTGATTCAATGCATCTCAAACATTTTCGCCAAAGAATTCCTGACTTTAGAGAAGGATACTGTGCACTCCTGGTGGTCCCAAAAAGATAGCTTACAACTGCATTCTCTAGGCATAGGCTTTCTTTGAAGTCTCTGTATTCTATCTTAAAAATTCATGTGAACTTTTTATTCTACTCTATAAACTATATATGCTAGTTTTAATATTAAAATAATGTTTTAAATTACTAGTGAATAAATTTATTCAGGAGGATGTACCAATTTTTACATCATTCCTTGTACCTTCTGAAAGAATCTTGCATATATCAGCTTTAAATTCATAAAACTAGGAGGTCATACTTCTGTAGCTTGGTATAAATTTCTTATAGAATGTTAAGAATGAGAATTTAGAATATATATTTAAGACCAGCTTACATGCACTGAATTGAGTTTTCACAATACTCTATATTTTATGTGCCTTCAAAGTGAAATTATGAATGAAAAGTATCAACATATTTCTTCTAAGGGAATGGACAGAAATTGTCATCAAATCAGAAATTAGATGCTCAGTTCAATTAAATATGAATAAATAATCTTGCCAGATTATACTATGTAATCTGGAAACATAATTTAAACACAATTCATTAAAAACATTTCTATGAGACCATAAGCACAGTACACTTTAGGGTTGAAGTCTTTGATGGCTTGGTTTAAGAATATAATTTGTAGATCCAGAATCTTCAGAAATATCTAAATATCAAGACTTCAGGCTCTGGAGAAACAAAAGGAAATCATTTAGGCAATTTACATTATATTTTCCCCCCGAAATTTTTTTTTTGCAAGAATAAAGCAACATTCGTTCAACAACTATTGAGTACCTGCTGTGTATGAGGCTCTCTGCTAAGTTCTGTGAAAGAGTGATGAATAAGGCAAACAGTCATTCTTCTAAACAGCATATTTTGAAGAAGAGACAGGGAGATATAACTGAGAGTTTACAGTGGTAATCTTTGGCAATAATTTAGAGTTCAGGTATTCTGAGATATTGATAAAACGCAGACCTATGTACTTTGACAATTACCCAGGTAGGAGAAAGGCTTAAAACCCTCTTGTAAACACTGAGAAACTTTAATTGAGATATATGCTTAAATGGATGACCCCTCCAGACCTGCATATAGATGATTAAAGAACATATCTAAAGTCAGGTCCAAAACTGTTTTCCAAAAACTATACTGTGTATTTCAGTTAAGTAAATATTTAATGTTCACTTATTGTGCAAGCACTCGGGAGGATACAAGGGGTAAAATAATATTATGGATTTGATATCATTATTTGTATACTTCACTACCCACCCTTATTTGTATAGTGAAGTACACAAATAATGATATGAAAAGGCTCTTCCCTAGTAAGTGGTGCAATGGTGCTCATATTTTAATGCCTGAACAATCTCTACCATTTTATGTGGTATTTCATTCATCCAATCATTTATTCAACGAATGATTTCTGAGGACCTGCTCTGTGTCATGCACTGTCTTAGGTTCTGGGTATATAGCTAAAAGCAAAATAAAACTCTGTCTCTTCCTTCTTTGAAGTTTACCATTTATAGAAAATTTTAAAAATAAATGATATATAGATATAGATAGATAGATAGATAATATATAGATAGAAAATGAACATTGCTATAAAAAAAGTAGTATATTTGTATAGAGAACAATAGGATTGACCTCTTTGGATAGTATGTCCAGGGAAGGTCTTTCCAAGATGGGCATATTTAATCCGAGAACTAAAAGGAAAGGGAGCTAGCCCTGTAAAAAACCAGGGAAAAAACATTCAAGGCCCAGGAAACAGCATGTGCATGTGTCCCTTAAAATGTTTGAAGAACAGAAGGAAAGGTCAGTGTGGCTGGCCACCATGAGTGAGGGAAGGAGTGCACATGATGGGGTGAAGATGACCAAACAAAATTAAATTATGAATTCATTTTAAGTGTAGTAGGATACCATTTAAGAGTCTAAGGGAAATGATATGATATATGATATATATATAAACTATCAATATGGTATCTCTGTAAAGAATAGATTTAGGAGAACAAAATAAGGCACGGGGAGTCCCATTTCAGATGTTATTGAACTAGTTCCAGGAGAGGTTTGATTGTGACTTGGACCAGGATAGAAAAAATAAGAATATTTTGGGGGTATATTTTAGCATTATTGGCCCAACTTTAGATGAATAGGGGAGAGAAAGACTGGCTCTAACAATAATTTTTACCTGGGAGTTCTTTTAAGTGAAACCAAACACTATGATAGGAAAATTTGGTTGAAGGAGACCCCTCAAATTGTTTTCAACCTGTTAGGTTTGCAATACTTGGGAAACTACCAAATAGAAATATCAGATTGAGAATTATACATGCAAGACTAGAGAAAATGTGACTTGAGGTTTAAATTTGGGAGTCAGGAACATAAAGATGGTATTTAAAGCAGTGGGAATAGATGAGATCACTGAAAGGGTGTCGAAAGAGTGAGAAAGGGTCCTGAGAAATAGCAATATTTAAGTGTTGAATAGAGCAGGAGAAAACAGTAAATGATGCTTCTAAGAAGAAACCAAAGATAGCAGTAAAGGAATAGGAGTCAACTATTAGAGGTAGAAGAGAATGATCAACACCACTGACTGCTTCTGAGAGAACTAATAAGGAATGGATATAAAGTGTTCCTTGGGTTTATTAACATGGAGTTCAATTTTACCTTGATAAGAGCAAATTCAGTAGAGGACACAGGCTGAAGCACATTAGAGCTGCCTGATGAGTGAATGGGGAGGGAGGAAACACAAGAGAACAAAGGCTGGAATGCATAGGAGTTATCTGTGAACAATGACGTGTTGAACTGTCTGTTCAATGTCTATATAAGTGTTGTTTAGCATCAGGTGACAGAACTGGGTAACGAAGAGTGAGATCAGGTTGGGGGAAATGTGACTGCACAGATGAGGAATTACTATAAACCTTAGTAATGATAACATATCATCCCCAGTTAGTTACAATAGTTATTCTGCTATTCCCTAGATTTTTGACTATGGACAAATTACTAAGTTTCCTTCCGCCTCAATTTTCTCATCTATAAAACAGGAATTACAATAAAATCTACCTCAAAGTCTCATTGTGAGAACTTAATGAGGTGTTATATACAAAGTGCTTTGTGCAGTGTCTGTTCTCTATTAAATATTCACTAACCAGAATTATATCATCACAGAAGTAATAGTATATACAATTAAAAATGAAATATTTCTCATATTGAAACAAAGAATATTTCATTGTTTAACTTATAGCCATTGGACTACTTAGCCCTCAGAAGGAAAGAATATTTGAGAAAAGTTTAAGTATATCCATTTTTCCATTTCCCCCTTCCCTAGCCTCTAGAAACTTCTACTTTTTGTTTTTATGAATTTCCCTATTCACCTATTTAAATTTTTTTAAACATCTTTATTGGAGTTTAATTGTTTACAATGTTGTGTTATTTTTCTGCTGTATAACAAAGTGAATTAGCTATACCTGTACATATATCACCATATCCCCTCCCTCTTGCATCCCCCTCCCACTCTCCCTATCCCACTCCTCTAGGTGGTCACAAAGCACCGAGCTGATCTCCCTGTGCTATGTGACTGCTTCCCACTAGCTATCTATTTTACATTTAGTAGTGTACATATGTCAATGATTATTTTTGGAAGTTTCTCCCACTGCCTCCTTACAACCCATAGAATCCAAAATTCTGGAAATGGATAGTAGCAATACACAATATTGTAAATGTTCTTAATTCTATTATACACTTAAAACTGGTTCAAATGCTAAATTTTATGTTATGTATATTTTGCCACAATAAAACAAATATTTACCTTAAAAAAGATGCTAGGGGAGTCAAGATGGCAGAAGAGTAGGAGGATGTGGAGTTTGCCTCTCCTCACAAATCCATCAAAAATTCATCTACAAATGGAACAATTCTCACAGGGCACCAGGCAAACACTAAGAGAGGACCTTGGACACCTAAAAGGACAAGAAAGATCCCCATGTAACTGGGTAGAATGAAAGAAAGAAGAAGGGAAAAGGAAGAGGAGAAGAAGTGGGACAGGACCTGTGTCCCTGGAGAGGGAGCTGAAGGAGAGGAGAGGTTCCTGCATCCAAGGAAACCCCCCTCACTAGTGGGGAGATCAGCCGGGACAGGAGGGGAAATTCAGGGACTCAGAGGAGGGTGTAGCAATCGATCTGTGGCAGACAGGACAAAGTGAGACCTACACAGATGGTCCGTGCCACAGCCCTGAACACCCCAGCCTGAGATGTGTGTCTGCCAGTGTAGATGTGGACTGGGTGCTGGAATGTGGGGTTTGGAGAGCAGATCCAGGGAGAGGACTGTTGTTGGCTGTGAGGAGACAGCCTGAGGGGATGGTATTGAGGAGTTCCACAAACGAGAATGCTTATGGAGGAAGCCTGTACTGCCAAAGAAGTGAAGTGCCATTGTTCAGTGATGCACAGAGGGTTGGGTTACCATTGCAGCCTCTCTCCACATGTGCTGGTCCCTGACTCCCTGGGAACTAGGAAGGGCTCCCGCTACATCCCCACTGGGGTGGGCTCTACTGCCGCAGCAGCCACCGCTTCCTCCAGGTCCCATCCTTGCTGGGGTGGGCTTCTGTGCTCTGGTCAGCCTCAGTAGCAGACCCCTATGGGTGACCCACACTCAGAGGTGGGGCTGAAACCACAGCTGAACCACAGGAGCTGTGCAAACCATGGATTTAAACCTCTGTGACTGGCTTTGTAAACTCAGCACATGCAGAACAACTGAATGGGCAAGAGTGCTCCCACAGCCAAGATGGCTCTAGATTTAGCAGCTGTGGATTTTCTGGGCACCTACACATGGGGATTTGGCCAGGCCAGAGTCTAAGCTGCACCCATAACACCCACAGTGGGTCCAGTTCCATCATTACTGCAATCTTGGGACCTACCTGACTTCAGTGGATCTATGCTGGTGACCTGGTGAAAACAACACCTGAGAGACACAGGAGCAATTGCCAGCATACACATGGTTATGGTGGGGCCAAGAGCAGTGACAACAACAGTGTAATATGAGAGCTCATACAATGGGTGAAAGGTGACACAACAGAGCACACCCACAAGTGAACATCTCCAGAGGAGGACTACTCAGTGGCTTCTCTCCCAGTGGGAGCACTCCAATCCAGCCTACCTCACAACACAGGTCAGAAACACAGCTAAGAAACAGAACTTGGGATGTCTACTCCAACAACTGGGAAGCAGAACTCACCCCAGACAGGGCAGTGATAACCACAGAGCAAAGGGGAGGCCCTGCTCAATATCCATAAGATCAACACAACATTAGTCACACCTCCTATCAAGGAAATAATGACCAGCATACACTGAGGAAAGAGGTGGCAGACATCTACACTAACAACAGACCTCACACCAAAAGATATTAAACCCATGCAGGCTACACAGGGATGTTCCCACATAAAAATAGCCCTCCAAGAGAGTTTGAGTGTCTGGCTTAGGGATGAAGAACCCCAAGAACATTTAGCCTTGAAGGCCAGTGGGGCTTGGGTGCAGGAGTTCCACAGGGCTGGGGGAAACAGAGACTCCACTCTTGGAGGGTGCACACAAGGTCTCACATGCACTACGACTCAGCACTAAGCAGTACCTCCATAGGAGCCAGTGTTAGACCTATCTAGTGCTCTTGGAAGGTATCCTGGGGAGGCGAGGGTCAGCTGTAGCTCACAGTGGTGGCAAGGACACGAGTAGCGGAGGCCCCAGGACATATTGATTGGCATGAGCTCTCCTGGACCTCCCCATTTTGGCACCAAGACTCAGCTCCACCCAACAACCTGCAGGCTCCAGTGCTGGAAATCCTCAGGCCAAGCAACCAATAAGATAGGAACACAGCCCCACGCATCAGAAGACAGGCTGCCTAAAGTCGTACTGAGCTCACAGCCACCTCAAAACATGTCCCTTGACATGGCCCTACCCACCATAGGGACAAGACCCAGCTCCACCCACCAGAGGGCAGGCACCCATCCCTCCCACCAGGAAGCCTACACAAACCCCTGATCCAAACTCACCCACCAGGGGGCATACACAAGAAGCAAGAGTAACTATGATCCTGCAGCCTGCAGAACAGAGACCACAAACACAGAAAATTAGACAAAATGAGACAAGAGAGAAATATGTTGCAAAAGAAGGAACAAGATAAAAAAACACAGTACAACCAAATGAAGAGGAGATAGGCAAACTACCTGAAAAATAATTCAGAGTAATTATCATAAAGATGATTCAAAATCTTGGAAAAAGAATGGAGACACAGACCAAGAAGATACAAGAAATTATTAACAAAGAGATAGAAGATTTAAAGAACAAACAAACAGAGATGAACAAGAAAATAACTAAAATGAAAAAATACACTAGAAGGAATCAATAGCAGAATAACTGAGGCAGAAGAATGAATAAGTGACCTGGAAGATAAAATAGTGGAAAGAACTACT
>NC_041228.1:44727987-44770359 GCF_002837175.3 Physeter macrocephalus
AGCAGAATAACTGAGGCAGAAGAATGAATAAGTGAGCTGGAAGACAGAGTGGTGGAAATCACTGCCATAGAACAGAATAAAGAAAAAAAAGAATAAAAAAATGAAGACAGTCTCAGAGACCAGTAGGACAATGTTAAATGCACCAACATTTGCATTATAGGGGTCCCAGAAGAAGAAGAGAAAGGGAAAGGGCCTGAGAAAATATTTGAAGAGATTATAGTTGAAAACTTCCCTAACATGGGAAAGAAAACAGTCACCCAATTCCAGGAAGTGCAGAGAGTCCCTTATAGGATCAACCCAAAGAGGAACACACTGAGACATATATTAATCAAACTGACAAAAATTAAATACAAAGAAAAATATTAAAAGCAATGAGGGAAAAGCAACAAATAACATACAAGGGAATCCCCATAAGTTTATCAGCTGATTTTTCAACAGGAACTCTGCAGGCCAGAAGTGAGTGGCATGATATATTTAAAGTGATGAAAGGGAAGAGCCTACAACCAAGAATACTCTACCCAGCAAGGTTCTCATTCAGATTCAATGGAGAAATCAACACCTTTACTGACAGGCAAAAGCTAAGAGAATTCATCACTAGCAAACTAGATTTACAACAAATGCTCAAGGATCTTCTTGGGGGGTGGGGTGGGGTGGGGAAGAGGCCACAACTAGAAATAAGAAAATCACAAATGGGTAAGCTCACCAGTAAAGGCAAACATAAAGTAATAGAAAGAAACCATCCACACACAAATAAAATATCAAAACCAGCAGCTATGAGAAGAGGAGAGTACAAATGAAAGAAATGGGAATTGCATTTGAAATTTAAAAATGGTGGCGCAGTTGTTGCGCGTCCGCCTGCCGATGCAGGGGAACCGGGTTCGCGCCCTGGTCTGGGAGGATCCCACATGCCGCAGAGCGGCTGGGCCCATGAGCCATGGCCGCTGAGCCTGCGTGTCCGGAGCCTGTGCTCCGCAACGGGAGAGGCCACAACAGAGGGAGGCCCGCATACCACAAAAAAAAAAAAAAAAAAAAAAAAATGAGCAACTTAAAACAACTTGTACATATATAGACTGCTATATCAAAACATCATGGAAACTGCAAACCGAAAAACTACAAAAGATACACACACAAAAAAGAAAAAGCAACCCAAACATAACACTAAAAATAGTCATCAAACCCAAAGAGAAAAGAACAAAAGAAGAATGGAAGAAAGAAGACCAAGAAATATAAATAAAAAATAATTAAGAAAATGACAATAGGAACATACATACCAATAATTACCTTAAATGTAAATGGATTAACTGCTCCAAATAAAAGACAGACTGGCGGAATGGACACAAAACCAGATCAATATATATACTGTCTACAAGAGACCCCTGTCAGACCTAGGGACACATACAGACTGAAAGTGTGGGGATGGAAAAAGATATTCCATGCAGTCAGAAATCAAAAGAAAGCTGGAATAGCAATACTCATACCAGACAAAATAGGCTTTAAAATAAAGACTGTTACAAGAGACCAGGAAGTACACTCCACAATGATCAGGAGATCAAACCAAGAAGATATAATAATTGTAAATATATATGCACCTAACATAGGAGCACCTCAAAATATAAGGCAAATACTAACAGCCATAAAGGGGGAAATCAACAGTAGCACAATAATAGGTGGGGACTTTAACACTTCCTTACACCAATGGGCAGATCATCCAGACAGAAAATCAATAAGGAAACACAAGTTTTAAATGACACATTAGACCAGATGGACTTAATTCATATTTATAGGCCATTCCATATGAACATTCCAGTGCACATGGAACATTCTCCAGGATAGATCACATCTTGGGCCACAAATCAAGCCTCAGTAAATTTAAGAAAATTGAAATTATATCAAGTATCTTCTCCATTCACAATGCTATGAAACTAGAAATTGAATTTTTGATTATAAATCAGAAAAAAAATTTGTAAAAAACACAAACAAATAGACGTTAAACAATATGTTAATAAACAACCAATGGATCACTGAAGAAATCAAAGAGAAAATCAAAAAGTACCTAGAGAAAAATGATAATGAAAATATGACAATCCAAAACCTATGGGATGTAGAAAAGCAGTTCTAAGAGGGAAGTTTATAGCAATACAATCTTACCTCAAATAACAAGAAAAATCTTAAATAAACAACCTAACCTTACACCTAAAGCAACTAGAGAAAGAAGAACAAACAAAACTCAAAGGTAGAAGGAAAGAAATTGTAAAGATCAAGCAGAAATACATGAAATACAGATGAAGAAAACAATAGCAAAGATCAATGAAACTAAATGCTGGTTCTTTTAGAAGACAAACAAAATTGATAAACCTTTAGCCAGACTCAAAAGGAAAAAGAGAAAGAGGGCTCAAATCAATAAAATTAGAAATGAAAACTAAGAAGTTACAATGGACACCACAGATATACAAAGGATCATAAGAGACTGCTAAAAGGAAATATACACCAATAAAATGGACAACCTGGAAGAGATGGACAAATTCATAGAAAGGTACAACTTTCCAAGACTGAACCAGGAAGAAATAGAAAATATGAACCGACCAATCACAAGTACTGAAATTTAAACTGTGATTTAAAAACTTCCAACAAACAAAAGTCCAGGACGAGATGGCTTTGCAGGTGAATTCTATCAAACATTTAGAAAAGAGTTAACACCTATCCTTCTCAAACTCTTCCAAAAAATTGCAGAGGAAGGAACACTCCCATACTCATTCTATGAGGCCACCATCACCCTGTTACCAAAACCAGACCACCCTGATACCACAAAAAAAGAAAATTACAGGCCAATATCACTGATGAACATAGACATAAAAATCCTCAACAAAATACTAGTAAACTGAATCCAACTACACATAAAAAGATCATACACCAAGATCAAGTGGAATTTGTCCCAGGGATGCAAGGATTCTTCAATATATGTAAATCAATCAATGTGATACACTACATTAACAAACTGTAGAATAAAAACCATATGAATATCTCAATAGTTGCAGTAAAAGCTTTTTACAAAATATAGCACACATTTATTATGAAAACTCTCTAAAAAGTGGTCATAGATGGAACATACCTCAGCATAATAAAGGCCATTTGTGACAAACACACAGCCAACATCATTCTCAATGGTGAAAACCTGAAAGCATTTCCTCTAAGATCAGGTACAAGAGAAGGATCCCCTCTGGCCACTTTTATTCAACACAGTTCTGGAAGTCTGCCACAGCAATCAGAGAAGAAAAAAAATATAAAAGAATCCAGATTGGAAAGAAAAAATAAAACTGTCACTGTTTGCAGATGACATGATACTGTACAGAGAAAACTTTAAAGATGTTAATAGAACACTACTAGAGCTCATCAGTGAATTTAGTAAAGTTGCAGGATACAAAATTAATACACAGAAATCTCTTGCATTCCTATACATTAACAATGAAATGGCAGAAAGAGAAATTAAGGAAACAATCCCATTTACCATTATAACAAAAATAATAAAATACCTAGGAATAAACCTACCTAAGGAGGCAAGAGACCTGTATTCAGAAAACTATAAGATACTGATAAAAGAAATTGAAGATGACACAAACAGATGGAGAGATATACCATGTTCTTGGATTGGAAGAATCAACATTGTGAAAATGACTATACTACCAAAAGCATTCTACAGATTCAATGCAATCCCTATCAAACTACCAATGATATTTTTCACATAATTAGACCAAAAAATTTTACAATTTATATGGAAACACAAAACACCCCAAATAGCCAAAGCAACCTTGAGAAAGAAAAACGAAGCTGGAGGAATCAGCCTCCCTGACTTCAGACTATACTACAAAGCTACAGTAATGAAGACAGTATGGTACTGATATAAAATCACAGACATAGATCAATGGAACAGGATAGAAAGCCCAGAGATAAACCCATGCACCTATAGTCACCTAATCTATGACAAGGAGGCAAAAATATACAATGGAGAAAAGACAGTCTCTTCAATAAGTGGTGCTGGGAAAACTGGACAACTACATTTAGAAGAATGATACTAGAACACTCCCTACACCATACACAAAAATAAACTGCAAATGGATTAAAGACCTAAATGTAAGGCTGGATAGTATAAAACTCTTAGGGGAAAACATAAGAAGCACACTCTCTGACATAAATTGCAGCAAGATCTTTTTTGATACACCTCCTAGAGTAAAGAAAATAAAAAGAAAAATAAACGAGTGGGACCTAATTAAATGTTAAAGCTTTTTGCACAGCAAAGGAAACCATAAAGAAAATGAAAAGACAACTCACAGAATGGGAGAAAATATTTGCCAAAATGCAACCAACAAGGAATTAATCTCCAAAATTTACACACAGCTCATGCAGTTCAATATCAAAAAAACAAACAACCCATTCAAAAAAATGGGCGGAATATTTAAATAGATGTTTCTCCAAAGAAGGTATACATATGGCCCAAAAACACATGAAAAGATGCTCAACATCACTAATTATTAGAGAAATGCAAATCAAAACTACATTGAGGTATCATCTCACACTGGTCAGAATGGCCATCATCAAAAAAATCTACAAATAGTAAATGCTGGAGAGGTATGGAGAAGGGAACCCTCTTACACTGTTGGTGGGAATGTAAATTGATACAGTTATTATGGAGAACAGTATAGAGGTTCCTATAAAAACTAAATAAAGAACTACTGTATGATCCAGCAATCCCACTCCTGGGCATATATCCAGAGAAATCCACAATTCTAACAGATATTACATGCACCCCAATGTTCATTGCAGCACGGCTTACAGTAGACAAGACATGGAAGCCACCTAAATGTCCATCGACAGAAAAGTGGATAAAGAAGATGTGGCATATATATATATATACAATGGAATATTACTTATCCTTAAAAAAGAAGAAAATAATGCCATTTGCAGCAACATGCCTGGACCTAGAAATTGTCATACTGAGTGAATTAAGTCATACAGAGAAAGACAAATATCATATGATAGTGCTTATATGTGGAATCTAAAAAAGAATTTTACAAATGAACATATTTCCAAACAGAAATAGACTCACAGATGTAGAAAACAAATTTATGGTTGTCAGAGGGGAAAGGGGGGATAAATTGAGAGATTGGGATTGACATATACACACTACTATATATAAAATAGGTAACTAATATGGACCTACTGTATACCACAGGGAACTTTACTCATTACTCTATAATGACTTTTATGGGAAAGGAATCTAAAAAAGAGTGGATATATTTATATGTATAACTGATTCACTTTGCTCTACATCTGAAACTAACACAACATTGTAAATCAACTAATAAAAGTTTAAAAAATTAAAGCAATAAATAAATAAATAAAAAATAAAACATTTTGAAAAGGTAGAATAAAGTGGGAGAAAATCTGTCCACCAAAAAAAAAAAAAATCTTAGTTTTAACATTGCTTCTCACAAGGCCAAGTGACCTTAAGGAAGTCATTTCAACACTCTTTGGAATCATTTTACTCATCTATAAAATGAAGTTATACTAAGTTATTTCTTAGTTTTATTCAACTTCTAAATTCTGTAACTAAAGCATTCATGAAATTTATAAAAATATGAATAAAATAATAGTACAGAATAGCTTAGATTTCCCAGAAACATACTTTATTGTGAGTAAAAAGCCAACCATCTAATGATATTTTCATATAAAATCTAAATATACATATTTATATATTTGACTTATTTATTAATCTCACAAATAAAATTATGGATTATATGATTGGAGCTTATTACATAGAGCTGGAAATATGGTAGCCACTACTCACATGCTGCTTTTTCTATTTCAATTAATTAAAATTAAATAAAAGTTCATTTATTCAGTTATACTCGTTATATTTCAAATACTCAGTAGCCACATGTGGCTAGTGACCAATATAGAATATTTATGTCATTTCAGAAAGTTTACTGGACAGTGCTGATTTAGAGTATTCCCCATTCCTTATATATTCTGGACATTTTCCATGGGATAGTTCTTTTCCTAGCTTCATCTTCCAAACAGTATTAGCAAATGACCAAACCTGGAACAGATGCTGCAGTGTCCTCTGAGGAAACATGCCACCATTAATCTGTCATCTCCTCCTGATATTTGTTTAATTTGTCTTAGGATATACATACATGAACAGTATTTTTTAAGCTGAAATATTCAATGACAATTTTTCCAAAAGTGCTATACTTTAATTTGAAGCAGTCTTTAAAATGACTTCCACTGTTTACTTTCATTTAGTTGCATCTATAAGGCATAACATAAAATCCTGAAGTTCTACAAGAGGAGAAGAAGTTGAAGAAGTTGAAGAAGAACCATTGCTATCATCCCAAATGCATTTGGAAAAGATTTTGTAAACCAGGGATGAGATATAATCTCATTTGTTTTACAATATGACAGAAACCAGTCATGACTTAATTAATTCAGAGTTGTTTTCATTTTGATTGCATGGGACAGATCTGTTAATAGAAACAATGTATAAATAAGATCCAGAAAAGGGTATTGAGTATTGGTAGTGCTAAGGGGGAAGGCTGTCAAGAACTGAGGTCTGCAAAAAATCATCTTTCAATAAGAGACAAAAACTGGCTACAGACAAATGCTTATAAGATCCCAGCTTTGTTGAAGAGGACAGCTTTATAAAAATAGATGCACAATAACAGAAGCCAGCTGTTCAAAATAATTGCCAGGAAATATTTGGTGATGACAACCTGAAGAAAGTCATCAATGCAATTATTTCACGCCAGATCAGTCCAGCAGATCTATTGAACCCTCTTGCCTGTTGTGAGCGAGTATAATACCTGTTATTCTTGAGATGCCAATGTTGCTTGCTCATTTTTTCTATAATAAACAATGACTTCAACAGAAATTACATTGTTGCATCATTATTAATAATTTAATTAAGGACAATTAACTCAGTGGGTTTAAGTTTCAAATATGGAAGGCTAAGGTTCAATACACTTATGTCTAAAGAGAGATACTCTGTCCCAGCATAAAAGACTAGGTTCTTAACACTAGTTAGTCATTTCAGAAAAGCATACCACCTGGCTGTAAATCAGGACACTGTCCTATTGTGAATGTCTTGATCACTTTATCAGGACATACATAGAAGAATTTCCCAGTAGTTCTATAAACTCAATCAGTGGTTCCCTAAATGCATTTATTTTATAACTACTAATGTTCATCATTCATTTATTTCCTTCCATTACTTCTCGAATGCCCTGAATTTTTCTTTTCTCCCTTTCCCAATGCTTTATCTTCAAAAAGCCAGTTTAGTTATATAACTGTCCATTTCTATGGCTCAACCATAGTGTCATGAACTTTTCCTGAGACATCTGCAATATAGTGTTTCATGTGAGGTTTAAACAAGTATTGGTGGCAGATCTGCTTCCTCTTTGAAAAAAATCAGATTTTCAGTACACAGCATCATGGAACAGATATTCAAGGGTAAAATAGAAAGGTTATTCATTCAACAAATGTTAACTCAATGATAATTATGTGTATATTGGAGATAAAGTTATAGAATCCCAGTGGGGAGTTTTACTAATTAAGTAAAATAAAATGGCCTTTCAAACTTTAAACTGTGCAAAAGCAATGAGGCTTGAAAATTTAAGTTGATGCTGGGACAATTTATTTACCTGTAGCTTTGGCATATCTTGTTCTTACCCACATCTCTGTCTCTAGATACTGTTCCCTGAATAAATGTTTTAGTTTGGGGGACACTGACTACATAAATACATATTTCTTGAGCACCTATCATGTGCAAGAAACTACTGATGGGAGGTAGAGTAAAAGAAGTGAAAAATAACTCTTCTTATATTAAATAAGGTCTAAATAACTGGAGAGATATGCCACGCTGATGGCTCACAAGATAATATAGTTAACATGTCAATTCTTAATTTACCTATAGATTTAAAGCAATCCTAATCAAAACCTCAGCAAGCAATTTTTGTAGAAATTGAAGAGTTGACTCTAAACTTTATATGGAAATGCAAATGATCTAGGACATACCTATTCTAGACCCTTTGTATGCATGTATATTCATGTATTTCACACATACACGATACAATTGTTAAGAGATATCTCTAGAGTTAAAAAAATTTAGAAGGTAAGAGATAATTATTTTAATTATAATTTCGCCTGTCAACATTTACTTCTTCCTGCCATAGTTGATGAAATAATTAGATACTTTTTTCTCCTATCATCTCTCCTCCCCAAACTTCAAATTTTGTTGGTAATATTATCTTTACATAAGATATAATATTTTCATTCTGTTCTATTACCATAAGTTCATAGTTTCTTAGTTTTAGTTCTATATTTAATATGATTTAATGTTCATCAATAACGTTTTCATAATGGAATCCCCTATCTCAGCTTTTTATTTTGATACATCACTTGGTTGGCTAGATTTCATCCTAGAGTAGTTTTTTCAATAAGGTTCATAGATGCAGTACTCCCTGAGATTCTGCATACTTGAGCATATTAGTCTGTTGACTTTATGTCTGTAAGGGAATGTTGTTGGTTCTAATTCTTTGGTCACAATTTTGCTCATATCTTTGTAGACATTGTTCTACTGTTTCTGGCAATGAACTTGTAAGAATTTATTATTTCTTTTCCTTCTTGAAGTGATTTGCTTTTTAAAAAATGGCTATTAACAAACCTATTAACTTAATCCTTGAAATTTGAAAATTTCCACTTAATGTGTAACCACTGTCTTTCAAGTTGTTCAGGTCTTTTTTTCAGAAAAGTTTTCTTCTATTGTATCAATTACATTTACAACATCCATTTTTTGTTTCTATTTTTTCAGAAATGTTATCATCCTTGTCACCATATGTGTCATATTCATTGTAATTCTTTTTATAGCTTTTTATTTTCTATTTCATATTTTTATTTCTTTTTGCATCTTCTTTATGTCTTTTTAAAATATCAATGTTGCTGTTCTCCTTTAATGGTTATTATTATTTCCATGTCTTTCCTGAGATCTACTAGCTCCTTTTGCTTCCTACTACTGATAATCTTTTTCTTTTTCTTTCTTTCTTTTTCTTTCTTTCTTTCTTTCTTTCTTTCTTTTCTCCTTTCTTTCTTTCTTTCTTTCTTTTTTCTTTCTTTCTTTTTTCTTTCTTTCTTTGTTTCTTTGTTTCTTTCTTGTTTCTTTCTTTTTTCTTTCTTTCTTTCTTTCTTTGTTTCTTTCTTTCTTTCATTCATTTTTTTCTCCCCTTACTTTTGGATTCTTCTGTTAGAAAGATTATAAGTAAAATTTCAGAGAACTCTTTTTATTCATACTGTTCATTATGATCATTGTTTCCTTTCTACTTACTATTTATCTTTGAATGAGTGTTCAACTCTGAGCAATTATTTGCCAAGGAAAGACAGAAGAGAATCAAACCGATTCAGTTTGGTTAGTACTCAGATTTAAATCAAATTTGTGTTCTTTGATACCCTCTTCCTGCATATGTTATTATTATCTTGGGTGCCCATCTCCTTCAGTTTTTGCCACTCAGGAATTCAGGTTGGCCTATAGTGAAGCCTCTTAATATGATCTCTTAGTATATAATTTGGGTTTTACCACTTTCAATTTCTCTGTCATTATACCTCCAGCAGATATTTTTAACTAGGATGTTATAAAATCCATCACAAAAAAGATATATTGGTATGATTTGTGGAATTGTGCTTTAATCTCATCTCTCTTAATAATCTTTTCTATCAACTTGTTCATTATAGGGACATTTTCCTCTTTTTCTATGACCTTCTTAAAACTTTTTATTTCATTGTTTTCTGTCATTTTAAATGAATATTAAAGGAGAGAAATGGAGAAAAATATCATTCTTTTATAAACAGAAACCCATATTTGAAATACTATTCAGTTGATAATCTCCTTTAAACTTACTCTTCCTTGAGATTGTTACACTAATAAGAAAAAAAAAGTATCTATAAGAATGCTCTCTCATATCTCATCCTTCTATTAGTTTGTAAATATTTTAAAATATTTACCTTCCTCAACTTTAACTTCTGGTTCCTATCTCAATTTACAGGCTAGAGAAGTTATCCTGTAGCAGACAGTTAACAACTGATAATCTCTCCCTTTCTTGACTTCTCTGCTCATGTCCTATTTACTGATTTCTTCTCATTCTGTTGACCTTTAGTGGGTCTTACTTAACCCCAGTAAAAAACCAAGCTGAGTGGAAAGAGTGTTTTCAAGATTTGGCTGAAACATCAACACTTCTATGAAGATTTTCCTAGCTTCCCTCTCTCACTACTCAGGAAGAACTAACCATTCCCTCTATTGTACCCCCTACAAACTTCTGCCATACCACCCGTAACTCCTAAGTACACAGAAACTTTGGCACATCTTTCTCTCTCAATTGAAAGGATTCCTCAAAGACAAGAAAATATTTTACTCTAGAGCCTGCCTATTCTTACAAATATGATATACATCTTCATTAAGCATTTTTTGTAAACATTCATTCACATAAGAAACTAAGTGCTACAAACATTCGAAGAAATAACCAACATATTACATTTGTATAAGCATCTCCCTAGGGTTCTTCTAAAAAATTAAAACAGTTGCCTTCAAATAGCTTTTAATAAATATTAACTTTATCACTTCAACAACCACCTCTGTAATCACTTGTAGCTAAATTTTTAACATCTTACTCTATACTAGGCACCACTCTAAGTGTTATGTGTATTATCTCATTTAATGCTCACATAAACAACATAAGGCCTGTTTAATTATTACTCCATAAGGCACAGAGTGCTTTAGTAACTTTGCTAGATCAACTTTTAGGTGTCTGACTATAGAGCCTGAACTCCTAACACCATATTCTGCTGTCTTCTGAAAATTAAAATAATAATAGCAGGATACTCTGCATTTTCCAGAGAACTCTCACATTTATGTCCATTATGTATTCAGTTCTTAAAGTATGTATTTTACTTTGAAGAAGTGAAAGGCATTTTAAAATACTTTGGAGTGATTGATTGATTGATTTCAATAACTATTTGTCAAACACCTGCTATATGTCAAGCCTGTGTATAGAAGAAAACATAGGCATGGCCTTTGTTCACATGGCACACACAGTCACATAAAGGAGTTGGGGTGAGGTAGACATCTCTGCAACAATAGATGTGGAGTGGCAGGAAGGGAGAGCTAACATTTGAAAACACCTACCTTGTGTTAGGGCTGTTGCATATATTATCTCTTTAAACTTCATTGCAAGCCTATGAAATAAATGTGATGATCTCCATTTAACAGGTATAAATACTGATGCTCATAAAAGTGAATTCCCATTATTATATAACTATTTAGCAATAAACAGTATTAAAATCTAGATTTGATTGAGTCCAAAAGCTGTGCTCTATTTATTACATATTCCAGTCTCCTATGGGCTAGAAATATTTTCAAGATATGCAGTACTTACTTGTCCTTCCTTCTTTCCTTCCTTCCTTCCTTCCTTCCTTCCTTCCTTCCTTCCTTCCTTCCTTCTTTCCTTCCAAAGAAGAGCTATGCCAATTAATAACAGAAAAGACTGTGTTTGACTGGAGAAGTGGGAGAAGGCTTCAAAATGCAGATATAAGCTGAGCTGGGCTCTGAATAACAAGTAGCTCTTCATTAGGTAGATGAGCTAGAAATGGCATCCTAGGCAACTAGCACAGAATGGTAAAGGTATGGATACAAGGCACTGCAGGAAATGGTAAAAGGTCTGAGATGGGTGATCAAAAGCAATAAGATTGATAATGATATAGGTCTGATTGCAAAGGCTTTGAAGGTCATGGTAAAGAGCATAATGAAGGACTCTTTATTAGCCAGGAGCCTTGGGAAAAAGACTCACTAACAAATTTTCTTTATTGACTCCTCATAAGTTTCCAGGCACAACACAAACAAGTCATCAAAATCAACTGGGTTTACTCTGTCTGACTTACTTCACTCAGTATGACAATCTCTAGGTCCATCCATATTGCTGCAAATGGCATTATTTTGTTCATTTTTTTAAAAACATCTTTATTTGAGTATAATTGCTTGACAATGGTGTGTTAGTTTCTGCTTTATAACAGTGAATCAGTTGTACATATACATATGTCACCATATCTCCTCTCTCTTGCGTCTCCCTTCCACCCTCCCTATCCCACCCCTCTAGGTGGTCACAAAGCACCGAGCTGATCTCCCTGTGCTATGCAGCTGCTTCCCACTAGCTACCCATTTTACATTTGGTAGTGTATATATGTCCATGCCACTCTCTCACGTTGTCCATCTTACTCTTCCCCCTCCCCGTATCCTCAAGTCCATTCTCTAGTAAGTCTGTGTCTTTATTCCCATCTTGCCCCTAGGTTCTTCATGACCATTTTCTTTCCTTCTCTTTTTAGATTCCATATATATTTGTGAGCATACGTTTGTTAACTTTTATGGCTGAGTAATATTCCATTGTATATATGTACCACATCTTCTTTAGCCATTCCTCTGTTGATGGACTTTTAGGTTGCTTCCATGTCCTGGTTATTGGGAATAGAATATTAGAGTGTATGTGTCTTTTTGAATTCTGGTTTTCTCTGGATATGTGCCCAGTAGTGGTATTGGTGGGTCATATGGTAGTTCTATTTTTAGTTTTTAAGGAACCTCCATACTGTTTTCCATAGTGGCTGTATCAATTTACATATCTGCCAACAGTGTAAGAGGGTTCCCTTTTCTGCACACCTTCTCCAGAATTTATTGTTTGTAGGTTTTTGATGATGGCCACTCTGACCGGTGTGAGATGATACCTCTTATATGTGGAATCTGAAAAAAGCCTACAAATAAACTTATCTACAAAACCAAAATAGAGTAACAGAAGTAGAAAATAAACTTATGGCCCCCAGGGGGTAAGGAAGGGAGGAGGGATAAACTGGAAGATTGGGATTGAAACATATGCACTACCATATGTAAAATAGATAACAAATAAGGACTTATTGTATAGCACTTATTGTATATTGAACTCTACTCAATAATCTCTAATGGCCTATATGGGAAAAGAATCTTAAAAAGAGTGGATATATGTATTTGTATAACAGATTCACTTTGCTGTACACCTGAAACTAACACAAAATTGTAAATTAATTATACCCCAATAAAATTGTTTAAAAATCAACTGGGTTTAAAAACAAAAGAACCCCCAAACCAGAAACCAACAAATATCAATTATTTCAACTCTACAGGAGAGATTACTTTTAAGTGTGGACAATAATCATGGAATTTAATAAATGTCCAATGAAATTTTGTTAATTTGAAAACAGATACTCTCAGCAGTTGCACAGAATAATTTTTTTGTGGATTGACAGGAAAATAAACAACTCCTAGCAAAGCAACCAAATCATATACTAGCATGAATAGCCACTTCCAACATAGTACTAATTAGAATGGTGTGGGAAATGTGGTGGCCTTTAAGAAATCTGGTTTATGTCACTGTCTCTTCCAGGCTGAAATTTCTTATCATCAGTTTTTTTTCTAACTTGATCATAATCATACTAATTTGGAAGCTGTGTGGAACTGTCTAGTATTGCCACAATTTTCATCATTGACTTATTCTTGGCTCTTCATGTAAATTTTCAGAGCTAAGAATGTTATTGGTCACATATGACAGTCACACATCATTATGTCTCTCTTGTTGAAATGTTGAGTGAAGTGCAGTGCTCAGAAACTTTTTTATTCATAGCCTTGATTATGTGGGTGCTTGCTTTATTATCCAGGTTCATGGAGTACATATCTGTCCAAAGATGGGCTCAGGGGATCAGTAAATGCCCCCAAATTGCAAGCAAAGTATTGTGCATTTTTCCAAGGATAAAGTCTATAGTTTTCATCAGGTATTCAAAGGGATCTTGACCCTCCCCCTCCCCCAAGCATTTAAGAACCATTAGCATAGAGGAAATAGTACCTGTGATTTGCTCCTTCCTGTCTCAAACATAGTGGAAAGCAGGACAGTAGCTAGCTATTCATCTTGAATGCCTTTTGTGAAAAATGGTCCTTAACTTAATGCCAAAAACCTAGATGTTGTGAAAGGAACACGTGCTCAGCTCAATAGCTGTAAGCTTCTTTCCCTTTAGGTGTGAGATGGATGCTCTTAAAACTCCCAAGAACTACCTCTGACAGAAGTGGTTGCAGTTTCAGAGAAGATAACAAGTGACAAATGTGTTTTCCTGATATTCATTTAAAAATTCATGTGGGACAATATGTATATGCATAAGAGGATAAATATGTATGGAAATGTGGTAGATACTATGGTGACACAGTTTTAGTTAATCTATTAATGTATTTCTCAACATAGCCATGGTGTTAGCTGGCCAAAATATCACTGCATTTGTCCCTGAAAAACAAGCTGACACACTTCCTCTTTTGCATTGTTCTTACCAACATCTGTTTAGAATTGTCTGAGCTCTGCTTCTCTGAATTCCAGCTACATGAGCGATCCATTAACTTTATTTTGTTCCGGGAATGTCTAAATGTTTTTGTTGTAAATTCCTGACGTTCACTTAACCTTTGTAGGATGCTGGTGCTCTTTTGAAGGCTTTTTTATATGAAAGCCCCAGTATGATAAACAGACATCAAATGTTATCAGGATTCTCCTTGATCCTATTATATTTTTTGAATGACTGTGCCTGCATAAGCTCTAGACTTACTAAATTGCCTGAGAATTATTCTAGTTTCTGACATTTATTACAAATTCTGGAAATCTAATTATTGGTGTTTAGTTGCAGAGACTACTTATTTTCAGTGCAGTGGTATGATATAATATATAATATTAGATATTTTAGAATTCCCTCTCACCTTGATGCAACATGTTAGATTTTTATTTTATTGCTTTCTTATGATTTTGGCTATTAATAAACTAATATTAAGCTAGCACTACTACTATTTCCCTTGAATATTAAATTATAGCATTTTGATTAATTTAAAAGTTCTTCCTTTTTAAAAAATTTCTAGCTCATTTTATAAATGCATCGGCATGACATTTAATAGACATTTAATATATTTTTGTAACGAGCTTTTTCATTTGTAGTGTTGCTAATGTTTCTCTACTCTTGCTCCAATCTATTGTACATATCAGTAGGTAATGGGTATGGTCTGGGAGTCATGTTAGTTCTCTCTTTCTGTTTCCTTTGTGTGCTTATTTCTCACCTGTGGAGTAAAACACAAAGTTAGGCCACGGGTCTGAACATCTTTCTTCTGGTGGTTACACCTAATTTATGGAATTAATGTATTTGCATTACTTTAAGCATATTTTTGAATGACCTACTGCAAATTACAGGCACAGTGTTCTTTTCATCTGAACATAAAAATTTTGTAAATTTCCTTGCTAACATTGTCCTGAGTAGAAAAGTACAAGAGAATATGAGTGTGTTAGAAAACAAGGAAATATTTAATTTCAGTGCTGATGAAAGAAAATACAAGCTAGCTCCTAGGGACTCCCACTGACCAAATTTGGGGTAATGTGAGCATGAATAAGAACCACAACTTTGATAATTATAAATAATAGAACAAATAAAAATCAATGAGTCTAAAAGAAGTAAAAGGGGGAAAAACTCACTTGCCTTCATTAGTCATGATGATTATAACAATCACTTATTTTGAAAATTGCTAATTAAAGGGAAAGAATAAGTATTTAACCTGCCTTTTTCAGAGGAAGTAGAATTTATCTTAGTTGATGAGAGGAAGTTTTCCTTTATAGATGAATGCCAGGTAATAATTCTATCTAGAAAGAATAATAGAATTATAAAAATCAAAGTTTTGTAACTTCTAATACAATGATTAATTCAGGCACTAGATTCATTGTAGGAAAGACAGTCAAGGGAATAGGTAACTCACTCTGCCAAAGTGTCAGTTCACAGACTACTTGCCAACTGCAATTAGAATAATGTACCTCTACAATGGAGGCATCTGGCTTTTTCCATCCTAACCAGGTGATCAAATGTGGGACAATATGTGCTCCCTGATGTGAAGAGACTTGACTTACACATCACTATCTATGAAACATTCTCTCAAACATGTTTAAACAGAACCTAATCTACTTTAAACATCATCTAATATTTACAGAAAATAAAGAAATAAAGAAATTAAGTGACAACACAAGGAACTATACAGACAAGTCCAGAATTTGACACATTGTACAGGAGAACGAGCCTGGTTTGGTCATGCATGGGCATAAGAAATAGTCAGCAGGACTACTGTTGTAAATTAAAAGAGACAAAATATCCAAGTGCACTGTATGAAACTTCATTGGTCCTGGATTTTTATTAAAGCTATAAAATACATTTTAGGAACAACTGGCAGAAATTTGAATACGGGTAACAATTTAGATGATACTATGGAATCTTTAATTTCTTGAGTATAATAATGACATATTATGGCTATAAATGAAAACATCTTCATTCTTAGGAAATACATGCTGTAACATCTTGATGTCTTTCACTACTTTCACATAATTCATTTTTTAAAAAGAAATATACACACATTTATAGCTATGTTAAGCAAATGTGTCAGAAGTTAACAATTATTGAATTTAGATGTTGAGCATATGGATGTTCATTGTTCATTTAAACATTTCAGCATTGTAAAATGTATAATACAAATTTGGAAACAAAAGAATAATGGTGTATGTGTTTTGTATGTGCAATCTTATTTGTGTATACACATGTAATTTAATCTCTAGAAATACAATAAAAATATTTGGTCTTTGAAATCTTTGTATGTTCATGTGATGTCACTTTGTTGGGGGTTGATGGGTCCCCAAATCAACCTGTGAAGCAATGTCAGCTCATTTTGGATGGAAGTGTCCTCCCTTTCTCTAAAATCTGTAACGTATGCACAAAATTTATGTGGTGTCAGCAGTGTGATGGATGTTCGCAATACTATGAAGGAATTATAGACATATGTTGCAGTCATGACTGTATAGCATGCCATGAAATGAGAAAGAACAGGGCACCACAGTGAAACCTGGGATGAAAGTAGAGATCAGAAATCTAAGAGCAGGGAAAAATTGTCAAAGTATATATAAAGGGGATTAAGAGGATGGTGAACATAAGGAAGCAGGATGTATGGAAGCCATGTGACATAAAAATATGCCATATGGTCTTGGAAGGTGGCAAAGAAAGGGCAAGTGCCCTGAAGAGATGATGAGGGTAAAATCACATTGACGAGGACCAGATGGAGGTCAGCACAGCATAAGTGGGTGGCATTCCTATCACAAGGTGATTGGAAGCCTAGAAACAATTCAGAGCTATCAGGATGATGGAAATAAAGGAATCAACTTGAGCTGGTGAGTGGAGGATTTTGAGGTCAGAAAAATTCAAGTGATTTGAAGCCAAGTCAGCTTGGAAGAGTGAAAATAGTATGAGCTTTGTAATAGGGTAAATCTAATTTTAAATTCTAGCTCTGCTATTTTCTGTGACTTTTGACAAATCACTAGGGGTCTCAATTTCATCTTTAAAACTCAAGACAGAATTCTGAATAAAGATAAAAGGTGAACAATGAAATTTAATTTTATCCACAGAATTAATCAATCAGATATGATAATTTGATACATGTTAATTTGATTACATATATCATGATCACATAAACTTAAGAGTAATTTAAAGATGATTGTAATCTATTTGGAGTTTTTATATTATTAGCCCTCTCTGACCAGGGGAGAAAATATGGTTCAGTAGAACACAGGACAATTGTAAAACAAAGGATTCACACTGGATGAAGTCCCTTGAATTCAGCTCATTCATCATTCATCAATTTATTTATTAAGGACATGCTGTGTACAATAGACATTATGCTAGGCAGTGGCTTATATGAATAGATAGGATGCCTGTCCTCCATGGATTTATAACATGTCTTTGTTTTATTTATTCATATATTCCTTCAACAAACATTTATTGAACATTTTCTCTATACTTGATTGTGCAACTTCTATGTACCATGTTACTAAAACTATTCACACATATTTTTTTTTTAAATCAGTTTTCATTTTTGATGGACCCTACACTAAGAAAGTGCTTGAAACTGTGCTGTATAAAATATGAGATGAATAAATTATGTTAACATCATTCAAAAAGCTTGCAATCGGTTGAATAGGGAAGGGCACACAAAAATGTCAGATGTAGGGTAAAATGTGAAATTCCAGAAGAGTCACAAATGAAGCTCAAAGAAAAAAGAAATCACATCTAATCTGTTAGTGGGAAAGAAGCAGTAGGAAAAATCTTGATAGAAAAAGTGGCATTTGAGAAGTTCTTAATGACTGGCTAGAATTTCAAGGAATTGAAATGGTGCATTAGTTTCTCCAGGCTGCCAAAGCAAATTATCATAAAATGGGTGGCTTAAAACAACAGAAATTTATTCTCTCACAGTTCAGGTGAGCAGAAGTATGAAATCAAGGTGCCAGCAGATTTGTTTCCTTCTGGAGGCTTTCAGGAAGAATCTGTTCATGCCTTCCAGCTTCTGGTGATTGTTAACAATCCTTGGTTTTCCTTGGCTCATAGTGGTATCACTCTAATCTCTAATTCCATCTTCATGTGACATTCTCCTCAGTGTATCTCTGGATGCCCTATCCTTTTTTAAATAAGGATATTAATCATTGGATTTAGGGCCCACTCTAAATTCAGGATGACTTCATCTCAAGATCCTCAACAAATTACATCTGATCCCCTATTAGGTCACATTCTCAGGTTTTGAATGACCATGAATATTTGGGGAGACACTAATCAACCCAGTACAGATGGGAAAGGAGAAAAAACATGATCAAATGTACATTAGGGGTGTGTTAACAGAGAAAAGTCATCTAGTCTACCTGGAAAGGGCACAAAATGTGGGAAAATAGTGAGAGATATGGCCTAAAGGAGCTCTTTTTCATCCTTTAATACCCAAAGCCAGTATCACATTTTACGTATACTCTTATCTGAACAGTCCTTTTCTATCCCCCAGAACAGTTAGTTGCTTCCTCCTTTGTGTTCCTATCATACTTTGTCCTTAGCTCTTTATTAGCACTCACTGTATTGTATTGTAATTTTATGTATTTATTTAAAATTTATTGTAATTTTTAACATATATCTATTTTATTAGACTGATTCAGTATGTACCTGTGTTATTTGGCTTAGTATTTCCAAAGCCTAGCACAAGGCTGAACACATAATAATCACTCAGTAAGTACTTGTGGAAGAGTGAAAGGATAATCAAGGACGGAAGGAAGCAAAGAGGGAGAGTGAGATAGATGGATAAGATAATTAGCCTTGTGATGCTTTGCAGAGGAGCCTGAATGCCAGCTTGAGATTTCTGTGCTTTATTACATAGATAATAGGCAATCTCTGCAGGTTTCTGAATAGGGGTAAAATAAATTATAATTATGCTTTAAAATTAAATATCTGGTAAAGGCATTTAATATGAACTGAAAGGAAAAATCTCAAAAGATCAATTTCAGAGGTAATTGAGATAGAACAAATATAGGAATTCAGGACCTAAAACAGCCCCTGTACATTGGGGATATAAAGAAGAAAAAATTGGAGACAAAATGAACACGCTTAGTGATTGGACTGCTGTAGTCCCATTAACATAAAAACTTAGGAAGGAAAAAAATAACTTTCATTTGTAAATGATTAATTTACCTTGGGATGTTTTAAAAGTTTAGGTAGAACATTCCAGAATCCAGATTTCACTATTCAACTAAATAATCAGGTGTAATTTTGAAGGTTTGGGATTGGAAGTCATTTAAAGAGAGAAAAGACTTTCAGCATGAGGTGGGATTGCCTACGGAGAGAAAAAAAAAAAGGAGAAGAGAAATGGCTTAAGGAGAGAGCTTTAAATGTTACTAATATTTAGAGAAATTGGGAAGGAAGAGGAACCTGTAAAAGAAACTGCTGAGAAAATTTTTGTACAGTTGTCTGTCTACTTAAGTACAGCATACTCATTCTGGGTTTCATTTTTTTTTCTTTTTTTTACAATATGGCCCCCTCTAATTGTGAACAAAAAATTACTTGTAGACTGGTGCCCTACATAATTTTTTTCTTGTGACTGATATGCTCCTGGAAATAAGTATTGCTATGTCTATTTTGGCACTTTTTAATTTTGCTTTTGGAAACAGAAGATTGCGTTTGAATAAGTGTTTTGAGATAGGTATTCAGGCCTAGATCTGAGCACAGAAGCAAAATAATGACACTTTAACACTTTGTATTTAGAATCCCTTCTATTTAGGGTTTCCTTTTTCATAAACTTCACCTTATGTAATTAAGGATCTCTCCTGACACTCAGCAAGTAAAAGAGACTGACCAATACATTTATACAGAGGAGCCAGCAGATGTAGTTGGAAAAGGCACAGCATGTTTACAAGCACTTTCTTATGGCAGACATCATTAATTGATTATGGCCAATATTCTTGCTGAACTTCCCCTTGGAATTCTTCACAATGTAACATTCCAGGTTATCAAAACCAATCAGTGGGGATTAGCTGGGGTGATAATAGGCATCTGTGATCTTATTAAACCGTCAAGGTTTATGTACAAAATTAAGAGAAAACGTGAGCAGAGACATTCATCCAAAAGAAGACTATGTTAATATCAGAATTTCAGGAATTGTGGAAGCATTTGATTAGCTGCTATCCTTCAAATCAGATGATGTGGGTGAATAATTACCTTGTAGGGTAAGGCTTAACCTGAGGGTAGAAGGAGAAATTGTTAAACATCAGTTTGGCCAGCAGTCATGTTTAAACACAATCTATGAAAAGAGGTTTGGGTGTAAAAAGTTAAGGAATACTGAGGTCAGAAAGAGAAAGAAATTAAGGGGAAAATGGAAAAATCGGTGTGTATGTAAGTGATAGAAGTGAGGCAGATAGAAAAGAAGAAGAAGGCAGAATTTTTGGCTCTAAATGAAGCAGACATCAACATTTTTGAGTTTCATAAAATATTTATGGTCATGTACTGACCCTTCAGATACTCAGCCCATTGAAAATGCTTAGGTGACCTTGACTTAAAGAAACATTAATTTTGAAGGTCACAAAAATATATTTATCCATCTGGCCATACATAAGACTGGAAATTGATTTTCATTTTTCTTAAAGCAAAATTGTTCCTTAATTGGTTTTACTAAAGTTTACTTTTAAGTAAATTGTTCACAGTTGATTTGTTTTTGTATCATTGGAGGGGGAGATTCTGAAAATTGTGGTATTCTCATACCACCTAGATGTGCAACTATGTGTTTTAAAAAATGTTTGGGGGGCTTCCCTGGTGGCACAGTGGTTGCGCGTCCACCTGCCGATGCAGGGGAACCGGGTTCGCGCCCCGGTCTGGGAGGATCCCACATGCCGCGGAGCGGCTGGGCCCGTGAGCCATGGCCGCTGGGCCTGCGCGTCCGGAGCGTCCGGAGCCTGTGCTCCGCAACGGGAGAGGCCACAACAGAGGGAGGCCCGAATACCACCAAAAAAAAAAAAAATGTTTGTTCTTCTTAAATATTTATTAGGCCCCCACAGCTTGTCAGGCGTGCATATTTACCCTTACACCTTACTCAGCTAAAGCAAAAAAAAAAAGGCCTCTTGGCTTTTGGTTCGGGATCCATTTATATTAAGGAGGGGGAGGAAGAAATGTTGAAAATTCAATAGCATCCCTAATATTTCTCAGAATCTTTTTCATTTCTTGTTGTAAAAAGATCTCAAGTTCAATTACTACTATTTTTCACCTCCTCACCGCATGAAAAATATTCAAAAACTGTATCCTGTTGGTAGTCAGAGAGCAAGTGTGGCACAAATTCTTTCCCTCTTCTGACCATGATGTAAACCTACCACTATTGCATTCAAGTAAAACTCCAAAGGCGCTCTCTGCTCCTAGACTTAATAGACGAATTTAACAATCCAGTCTGCTGTCCTGGTGTTTTCTAGTTGCTCAGGGCTGGTTGTCAGCAGCTCATTTGGCAACCCTGTAGGAGAGGTTAATTAGCAGGGAGAGTTGAAAAGTGCTACCCAGAGGGAGCAGGAGTTCTGTGCCCACTGGGAGCCTGGAAGACAAACAAAGAAGTTAGGAAGTATTTATTTTCTCTGTTGGGGAATCTTTTTCTCCATGGGACTTGAGTTCAAACAGGGGCCAGCACCTTGTTGCCTCCACATGAGAGGCACAGAATCAAAGTGCCCTGAAAATGAATGATGGTTAGAATGGGGATCAGAGACTTGACTTGCAGTCAGGAAGCCAAAAGGTTTTGTTGCTCTCCATAGTAAAAGGCTGTTGATTGCTGCAAGTAAGCGCCCACTCTTCCCTGAAGTTTAAGTTTATTCAGTCTTTTGCCCTTTGAGAGTCCCTTGTTGTTAAGAACTACTATGGAATTTAGCACTTGTTTAATATAAAATGAATTATTTGTGATCAGCCATGACTGCTCTCACAGGCTACAAGTCTGCTGTCAAGGGGAAAGTGAAGGACACTTTACCTAATATAGGTTTTACTGAGTGGTCATTTTTGAAGGGACCTTAAAACAACACACCCTGGAATGCTCATCACTGTGTCTTACCTTCAAAACTGATGGACTGGGTGCTGGAATAGCAGAATCTTTTCAAAACTTTCCTACTGTTGTGCAAGAAGGCACCGTAGTTGTTTTACGCCGGAAAAATGGAAACAGCAATACCAGGAAACTTATGTCTCCTAAACAGACAGCATCAATTAGGTTTGCAATCATTGATACATGTACTAGTGTGATGTCAGAGAAGAACGTTAACCATGCCAGTGTCTATCCAGTTGTATCTACAATCTCTTCAGCAAGAGTCTGGGCATTCACAACATAATCTAAGGGCCACAGAGGCTGTTTGGGGCTTACCCATCTCTGTTTCTAGCATACAGGATAGTAGTTTTTCTGAAATGATTTTTTTTTCAGATTACAAATGTAATACCTAGTGATAAATATCATTAATATTTTTAAAGACTTTATTTTTTAGAGTAGTATTAGGTTTACAACAAAATTGAAAGGAAAGTATAGAGATTTCCCATATACCCCCTAGCTACCTTCATTATCCATATCACTCACCATAATGGTCCATTTTTTTAATCAAGTATGAACCTACATTGACACATTATTATCACCCAAAGTCCATAGTTCACCTATGGATTCATGCTTGATGTTGTACATTCTATGTATTTGTACAAATGTATAATAACATAAGCCCATCATTATATTTTTACTACCCTAAAGGTCCTCTCTGCTCTGCCTATTCATCCCTCCCTGCACAACCCCTAGCAATCACTAATCTTTTTATTGTCTCCATAGATTTACCTTTTTCAGAATACCACATAGTTGGAATCGTATAGTATATAGCCTTCTCAGATTGGCTTCTTTCACTTAATAATATGCATTTAAGTTTCCTCAATGTCTTTTCATGGCTTGATAGCTCATTTGTTTTTACCATTAAATAATATTCCATTGTCTATAAATACTACAGTTTATGTATTCACTTACCTACTGAAGGAAATCTCGATTTCTTCCAAGTTTTGGCAATTACGAATAAAGCTGCTATAAACATCCTTGTGCATGTTTTTGTGTGAACATGTTTTCAACTCCTTTAGGTACTATGAAATATATACATAAACATACATAATCAAGTACATTTTGTTATTATTATTTTGAACAAACTGTTATCTGTTAGGTTAAAATTCTTTATTTTCACTTGTTCCTTCATTGATGCTTTACTTTTCTAATGTAGACCTGAGATTCTGACCTATATTATTTTCCTTCTTTCTAAAGAATGTCTGTTAACATTTCTTGCAAGACAGGTCTACTGGTAACAAATTCCCTAACTTTTGCTTTGTGTGGGAAAGCCTTTATATCTGCTTCACTTTTGAAGAAAAATTTCACAGGGTAGAGAATTCTAGGTTGGTGGGTTTTTTTCTCTGTCAACACATTACATATTTCACTATTCTGAGAAGTCAGATGTAATTCTTATCTTTGTTTCTCTATAGGTAAAGTTTTTTCCCCCTCTGGATTCTTCTAGAATTTTTTCTTTATCTTGATTTTCATATTTTGTAAATGATATGCTGATGTGTAGTTTTTTGGTTCTGTGGTTTGGTGTCTGACATTAATTTGGAGGACATTCTCAGTCGTTATGGTTTAAAATATTACTTCTGTTCCTTTCTCTTTTTCTTCTCCTTCTAGTACTCCCATCATGTATATGTTACACCTTTTATAATTGTCCCACGTTCCTCAGATATTTGGTTCTGTTTTTCACTCTTTGTTCTGTTTGCTTTTCTGTTTTCAGGGATTCTATTGGTATAAGCTCTAGGTCAGAGATTCTTTCCTCAGACATGTCCAGTCTACTAATAAACCCATCAAAGGCATTCTTTATTTGTATTACAGTTTTATCTCTAGCACTTATTTTCAGTTCCTAATTAGGATTTCTATCACTCTGCTTTCTTTGTTCATCTGTCTTGCATATTGTATAGTTTATCTATTAGACCCCTTAGTGTATTAATCACAGTTATTTTAAATGAATGGTCTGATAATTCCAACATCCCTGCCAAGTCTGATTCTGATGCTTGCTTTGTGTCTTCATCTTATGTTTTTTGCCTCTTGATATGCCTCATAATTTTCTATTTTCCTTCCAGTTTTATTGAAATATAATTGACACGCAGCATTGTATAATTTAAAGGTGTACTGCATAATGATTTGACTTACACACATCGTGAAATGATTACCACAATAAGTTTAGTGAACATCCATCATCTCATATAGATACAAAATAAAGGAAAAAGAAAAAATATTTTTTCCTTAGGATTTACTCTCTTAACAACTTTCATATATAACAAACACAGATGTTAATTATATTAATCATATTGTACATTATATTCCTAGTACTTACTCATCTTATAACTGGAAGTTTGTAGCTTCTGATGACTTTCATTCAATTCTCCCTACCCCCATTCCCTGCCACTGGTAACCACAAATCTGATCTCTTTATCTATAAGTTTGTTTGTTTGTTTGTTGAAGTATAATTGACCTACAACGTTATGTTAGTTCCTAATTCACAACATAGAATTTGTTATTTCTATACATTATAAAATGAACACCATGACTAGTCTAAAGATATTATATTACTATTGACTATATTATTCATGCTGCACATTTCATCCCTGAGACTCATTTACTTTGTAACTGAAAGTTTTTACCTTTTAATTTCCCTCACCTATTTCATTCAACCCTCCATCCCACTTCTTTCAGACAAACTCCCGGCTATTCTCTGTATCTATGATTCTGTTTCTTTTTTGTCATGTGTGTTCATTTGCTTTGTTTTTTTTTTAGATTCCACGTACAAGAGCAATCATATGATATTTGTCTTTCTCTATCTGACTTATTTCACTTAGCACAATACCCTGTAGGCCCATTCATGTCACAAATGGCAAGATTCATTCTTTTTTATGACTGAGTTACATATATACCCCATATTCTTTATCCATTCATTTATTGAAAGCACTTAGGTTGCTTCCATATCTTGGCTATTGTAAATAATGCTTCAGTGAATGTAGAGGTGTGTATATCTTTTCAAATTAGAGTTTTTCTTTTCTTCAAATAAATACCCAGGAGTGGATTTGCTGCATCATATGGTAGTTCTATTTTAAATTTTTTCAGGACTCTCCATACTGTTTTCCATAGTGGCTGTACAGATTTATGTACCCACCGATAATGCACTAGGGTTTCTTTCCTACACATCTTTGCCAACTCTTAATATTTGTTGTCTTTTTGATAATAGCCATCCCAACATGTGTGAGGTGATATCTCATGGTAGTTTTGATTGACATTTCCCTGAAGATTAATGATGTTGAGCACCTTTTCACTTGCTTGAACATCTGTATGTCATCTTTGGGAAACCATTTATTCAGAGCCTCTGCCCATTTTTTAATCATGTTGTTTGTTTTTTTGATGTTGAGTTGTATGAGTTCATTATATATTTTTGGATATTAACCCATTATCAGATATATTGCTTGCAAATATCTTCTCCCATTCAGTAGGTAGACTTTTTGTTTTGGTGATAGTTTCTTTTGCTGTACAAAAGCTTTTTAGTTTGATGTAGTCCCATTTGCTGATTTTTGCATTTGTTTCCATTGCCTGAAGATATATATCCCTCCAGAAATACAGAAACCAATGTCAAAGAGTGTAGTGCTATGTTTTGTCTTATAATTTTTATGGTTTCAGGTTGAGTTGTGGATATTGAACCATTCTTGCGTCCCTGGAACAGATCCCACTTGATCATGGTGTATGATTCTTTTAATGAATGTTGAATTTGGTCTGCTAATGTTTTGTTGAGGATTTTTGCATCTTTGTACATCAGTGATATTGGCCTGTATTTTCTTATTTTGTGGTGTCTTTGTCCGGTTTTGGTATTAGGGTGATGGTGGCCTCACTGAATTAGTTTGGAAGCAGTCCTTCCTCTGCAATTTTTAAGAATAGTTTGAGAAGGATAGGTGTTAACTCTTCTGTAAATATTTGGTAGAATTCACCTGTAAAGACATCTGGCCCTGGACTTTTTTTTTTATTATTACTGATTCAATTTCATTACTGTTAATTGATTTGTTCATATTTTCTCTTTCTTTCTAGTTCAGTCTTAGGAGATTGCACATTTCTAGGAATTTGTTCCTTTCTTCTAAGTTGTCCATTTTATTGGTAAATAATTGTTTGTAGTAATATTTTATGATCTTTTGTATTTATGTGGTGTCAGTTACAACTTCTCTTTCATTTCTGAGTTTATTGATTTGGGCCCTCTCTCTTTTTTTCTGATGAGTCTGGCTAAAATTTTTATCAATTTTCTTTACATTTTTAAGCAAACAGCTCTTGGTTTATTGATCTTTTCCATTGTTCTTTTCAGTCTCTGCTTCATTTTTATTTTTGCTTTGATACTTATGAACTTTTTTCCTGCTACTAATTTTGTGTTTTGTTCTTTTTCTAGTTGCTTTAGGTGTAAGGTTAGGTTGTATTTTTGAGATTTCTGGTTTCCTGAGGTAGGCTTGTATCACTATAAACTGCCCTCTTAGAACAGTTTTTGTTTTGTCCCATAGATTCTGGATGATTGTGTTTTCATATTCATTTGTCTCCAGGTATTTTTAAATTTCTTCTTTGATTTCTTCAGTGACACACTGGTTGCTTAATAGCATAGTGTTTAGCCTGCATGTGTTTTCTGTTTTCTGCAGTTTTTTTTTTCCTTGTAGTTGATTTCTAATATCGTAGTGTTGTGGTCAGAAAGGTGCTTGATATGACTTCAATCTTCCTTTATGTAATAGGAATGAAGAAGTCAGAATTATTTTAGTCTCAGTTAAACTTAAGGTGCCTTGCTTAAAAGATCAAGTGGGAGAAGAATTCATTAGTTCCAGTTTTCTGATTGCTGCTTAGGGCAATAACACTAGGGAAAAGAACTTATTATAAAAAGTCTACCCACACACACATAAACACACATGTACATACAACATAGTTAAGATCTCCAAAGTAGATCAAAATGTCTCATAACATAATTCATTTACTGGCAGCACTGCAAATTTTTCTTTCAATGCACAACCCATTCATATACAATTATCATAAAATATATTGCATGTATCCTTTATAATCTCCTATCCACATTTTCACCAGAATTAACTTTCCCAGGGAATAAATTGGATCATAGTTCTATTTCACTTAGTTTTACATTAACTCCCAATCAACAGGAAAAATCTAAGCCCTTTAAATACATATAAGTCACTTCTCAAACAGTCCATGCTGCCCTCTGCATCCAAATTATTTATAGATCCCAAAACACACTATGCTGGTTCATGCCCAAATGCTTTGTGAAAGTTATTTCAATGGCCTGAAATATTATTTTCTCCCCTGTCTACCTAGCAACCCAGTTCTGCTTTCCCTTAGCATATCCTGCCAATGTGAGCCCCTTCTTCCTACCTGTACCTCTGCAGTGTTTTACACCTACACTTCATTGGGACTTGATCTAGTATTTGTCTTTTTCACTAACTAGTCTGGGAGCTCCTGGGGAACAGGAATTGTGTCATTTTGTCTTTGTATTCTCATCAGCCAGGTCAGCACTTGGTACATAGAAGGTGCTCAATGAATGTCTGTTGAATGTGTGAATGAGTGGGTGAGCATGTTAACACATGAACAGAGCCCTAATCATGAAATGGAATCTAAGTCCTGGTTGGCTCTCTTTCATATACTGTCACTCATACTTTGAATAGGACAATTCGCTATTATTAAGCTCAGTTGCATAAGCACTGGGTTGCTATGGAAGGTGTTGATACTCGTTGCTACCTCACATGCAGAGAGATGTTCCTGGGTCCAGCTGTGCTGGCTGCCTTTTTTCAATCAGCTCTTCTTAAAGAGAAGGATTTTGTCTCCCTATTAATCCTGAAATGGTGGCTAGAGAGTAGGAGTGCCGTGAAATGCATGTAAAGCATTTCACCCTAGGCAAGGCCCATTATAAGTGCTTAATAAATATTAGCTATTATTATTTGAGTGTTTAAAGACTTCTTTAGGTGAAAAATACCATTAAGTTTTATTACTGACTAATTGATACTACTTTCAATTTAAATCACAAATATTTCATGTCTGTTGGTTTAAGATCTCATTCTATGCACAACTTTTATTTCTTGGAAAGAGCCTGATTCTAAGAAGTAAAAATGAACAAAGAAAAACATGAAATGTGAATTAGAGAACAAAACTGATGAGTTTATGCACTTGTCTCACCTTAGTTTATAGTTTAATCATTACTCCTAAAATTGCATTTGTTTTGCTTTTAATGTCTCCCCAAATATATATTTGTATGTAGCATTTCTATTACATCAAATTTGAGGTTTGGTTAACTGCTATCAAACTCCCACTGGAGACAAGGAGTCCAATTTTTGAGATGGTTTATTTGAGTTTTAGTAATGGACACCTGCTCATCTCAGCCTCTTGTGGTCTCCTTTTTTTACAGAAAATAAGATAAACATTGGATTTCTTCTTTTGGTCACAGGGGAAATAATTCTGGCCACAGATATAGAACAGAAAAATAATCTGAGCTTTTCCTCTCTCCTTTATTTACACTCTTCGTGGTCTCTTCAATTGTGTGTGGTTGATTGTTGATATAGACCTAAATCAGATCTCTATTACTGATAACCAAAATTTGGATTTAAGTAACTCAGAATTTATAAAAAAGCAGTGAAACAAATTTTACTTGTTAGATATCTTTCTGTTTGATTTTTGTTTGACTATGCAAGTAGTAAATTGCAGAAAGTGGTTCTTTGCATAAATGCATTCATGTCAGACTCCACTAATCCAATAAATATTTTTAAATTAAAATTTAAAGTGATTAAAATGAATGCAAGAATGGCAATTTACTTTAGAAGAGAGAAGATTTATAGATAATGAAATGGAAGCTGTTTGTGGTTCAAGTGGAAAATCTTAGAACTTTAGAGGCAGATTAACTTTGAGTTAGATAATGTTGTGATGTGCTATGTTACCTTTAGGACATAATGTACCTTCTCTGATCTTCCATCACTGGATTTGGAAAAAAGGGAGCAACAGAACATGATTCATAGGGTTGTTTGGGAATTATGGAATTTGGACACATTAGACACTCAGTTAGTAATTGTTTATTTCTCATTCTTGAACCCTCACCTCTGAAACGTTTTCTTCTTCACAAAACAATTACATTATATGTCTATATCTGTTCATACAAGGTTGCAGTTATGAAGTGGCTTGATGGGAAGTGTCAAAAGTGAAATGATTTGGTGAAATTATATGAGAATGTTTATGTGGCATTTATTGGGTCTTGGTGGTACTACTCATGACCCTCTATTTTAATAATGAGCAGAATATACAGTCAGAAATTTTCATGATGGGCAGGATGCACTGGAAATGCACTATGGTAGCATGAGTTAAAGACTTGATCTCATTACAAGCTAATGTGGCAGTAATATCACACACTGCACATAGTTACTGCATTGGAAACTTTTTACTTTCAGTGGAAATAACTGAAGACATTGTGGGCCATTGATACACCTTTTGGGAAATTGCAGGGGATTTCCTGAAATTAACATGAGCCACCAGTGCACAAAGTTATTCCATCCTTTAGCAGGTACTAGGGATTTTCCTTTGAACCACTTTGCTTTGGGAACTGGCTCCTTTCCATGTTTTATCTCTGAATTCCCTTCTGAATTCTATACTTTAGTACTTTTTTTAGGTCATAAAGTTATCATTTGATGCTATGTGAGTTGGTGAATGGATAAAAGAACCTCTGCAGGTGGTAATGCTTTCGCAACTACAGGAAGGAGAAAGTTGTATTTTATGGCTATCTGCACCTGGTTGTAGATATGGCTAATGGAAATCAGCAGCATATACTATCCCTAAGCCCAGAGTTGTCTCTCTGAGAAATTGAAGTAGAAAAGAATTGATGAGCTGGCCAAAACAAAATTCCAACTGTCTCTAAAAGGGGCAATTGAAAAGAAAGATCTCTGGAGTGATATAGTAGAGTAGAAAAAGTGTACTCAAACCTTGCTGTGTGGCCTATGACAAGTCTGTTATCCTCTCTGGTTATGTGTTTTCTCATCGGGAAAAAGAGGGTTAATAGAGTGTAGAGAAGACTAAATGAGGTAGTGTATCTAAAACACTTAGGCTGGCATATATTAAATATTCAATAAAAGTTGTTATGATTGCTTTCTCTTGATAGGCAGTTTCACATAGAGCTTTTATCTTCTTTTGGTTTATTAACTTCCCAGAGGGGTAGATAATCTTAAGTGGTAAAGTAGTAAACAGAGAAGAGAATGAGGGGAGGGGAAAATAAATCTCTAAAAGGATAGTTTGGGAAAAGCCATTCGTCTCAGTCTAAATCAGATACAGCCTAAGATGGCATAGTTTAACCAACCACATAACTCATTCTGTCCAATTTGATTTAACAAAAATTTTTTAATGTGGTGCTATATAGTGAGGCATGAGAGCTCTAGAAAGTTGAATTAGACATGACAAAAAGTTTTAGTACAATGACAATGTAAGCACAGGCATTTAACTTACTTTTATCAGTCATCTTCTCCTCACCTCAGGTACACACACACACACACACACACACACACACACACACACCTCCAGAATCCTGATTACCACTGAAATATAAAAGTAGTGGGAAAGCTGTATTAGTTCAGTTCTGGAACCTATAATATGTCACATCTGACATTGACATGAAATATCAAGGGATTTACACAAGGTAGAATGCAGATAGGGCTTGAGTGAAGGAAGACCTGAAGGGGAGTATCATGCAATCCTATGAAAGAACAGCATCCTCAGGATTAGATGGAGTCCTTGAAGAGCTCCCTTTTAACATCTCCTAAGCTCAAAAAGGGCAAAAGCAGACAGTGTCTCATGGGTATGGTTGCCAGATAAAATATAGGATGCCATGTTAAATTTGACTTTCAGCTAAACAAAATATTCTTTTCTTTGTAAAATTATGTCTCATGCAATATCTGTGACATATGCAAAAAAAGTAATTGTTTATCTGAAAGTCAAATTTATCTGAGCTGCTGTATTTTTATTTGTTAAATCAGGCAGCCCTACTCATGGGGCAACCACAAACAAAGCTTGGGGCAGCACTGTGGTCCAGACAGCTAAGATAGACAGAGGATAGACACTAATTCAGCTTGTTACTGAGCAAGTGGCCATGTCAGAACAGAAAAGAACAAAGAAGCAAAGTCTCTGCAGAGAGGAGGGGCTCCCTGCTGAAGCTACCTGTTACCTTGGCTCCATCTCCTTTCTCCCAAGACTGAAGGTTCTCTGAAGAGTTCTTGTAATTTTACAGTAAATATAATCTCCCTTCATCTTGATATAAAGGTTTCAGGCTGAACTAATTTCAGACAGAATTTCTCAATGTTTACTTTACCATGAGTCAATACTGTAACCATGGACCTCCTCTTATAAGAAAGAGCAAAAAAAAAAAAAAAGACTAAAACACAAAATCCATTTTGAATAATTACTGAATTCCATAATGGGATTAGTTAATAGCAGAAATAGTACTAAAAATAATCAAATTAGTGAAGCAGAAGATAAACTTAAGAAATATTTTCAGATGGGCTTCCCGGGTGGCGCAGTGGTTGCGCGTCCGCCTGCCGATGCAGGGGAACCGGGTTCGCGCCCTGGTCTGGGAGGATCCCACATGCCGCGGAGCGGCTGGGCCCGTGAGCCATGGCCGCTGAGAAATATTTTCAGGACTTCCTCTGTGGCACAGTGGTTAAGAATCTGCCTGTGAATGCAGAGGACATTGGTTCGATCCCTGGTCTGGAAAGATCCCACATGTCACGGAGCAACTAAGCCTGTGCACCACAACTACTAAGCCTGCGCTCTAGAGCCCACGAGCCACAACTACTGAGCCCGCATGCTGCAACTACTGAAGCCTGCATGCCTAAAGCTCATGCTCCACAACAAAAGAAGGCACCCCAATGAGTAGCCCATGCAACGCAACGAAGAGTAGCCCCTGGTTGCCACAAATAGAGAAAGCCCACGTGCAGCAACAAAGAACCAGTGCAGCCAAAAATAAAAATAGTGAATAAATAAAATTAAAAATAAAAGAAATATTTTCAAAACTTACAGGCAAAGAGAAGAAAACTACAAGACTTGAAGTATAGATTTAAGACATCCAATTTTTGCAAAATAATAACCTCTAAAGAAACACCAGATCATCTGGTGTGAAGTAACAGACAAGGGAAAAGTAGAAAACTTTCCTGAGATGAAAAAAAGTATTCAGTCACAGATCTAATGAAGGGAAGGCTTCAAGGAACTAAAAAGAACCTTGGCATTGCTGGTTTCTTTTTCAAGAATAAAACATAAAATGTTATATGTATTCACACACAAAAAATTTAGTTGCTAATTAAACACCGAAAACTAAGCTGTTCTTACTTTCCTCTAAAGCACAGTTCGAGGTAGTAATCATCCATAGAACTTTGAGCAGAAAGGGTTTAATGCAAGAATTCTATCCCCAGTTGTTCCTGTAATAAGGAATCAGAAAGATATTCTCAGACATGCAAGGACTCAGAATGTACACTGCCCATATACCGCTCCTGGAATAATTCATTGAAGATATTTTGCAGCTAACAGAAGAAAAATTAAAATAATTTAAAAAATAGAAAAGTTATTATATGAAATTAAAAGTGAGCAGTGAAACTGGATAAACATAGTTAAGCCTAAATGATTATTTCTAATATGGTATTAAAGTTTAATGCAAATATCAGACATTATCCTAGAAAAGACAATAGTAGATTGCATCAAATCATTAATTTTGTAATTATGATCTATGTCTAAATCCTATATTCTATAAATTAAAAAAATGAAGAATTAGCAGTTTTTTAAAAAAGTGATGGGGATAAAATTTATCATCTCACACCAGATGGAAACCTAATTTATTATGCTTATAAAAATGGCCAAAAATTTTTTAAAATTATAAATATATTCACTAATAAACTGAAAATAGAAAATATATTCCAATCTGGCAAAATTAGCATCAGAATCTGAGAAAAAATATGTAAAGAAAATACAATGTCAAAATATAGATGATGTCAAAGTTTATGGGTTAAAATAGTAGTTCAGTACAATTCTGTCTGTAAGGAGCATGGAAATCACCACATTGTCCTAACAAGTGAAAAGCTGAACAGATTTTTTTTTTTTTTTTTTTTTTTACTTTTTCAATCTATAAGAGAGGGGAAGACACAGGGACACAGGGCAAAATGTTGTCCCAAGATTGGAGAGACTGAAAGGCAAATGCACGGAGATGTAACTTCCCAGAGCAGAGATTCATGAATGGAAACTGTCACAGGAACTACTGTGGGGTAGAAAAACTGGACTGTAATTGATGAATTGCTGGAGGTTCAGTGTGGATATTGGGTTAAAAACTCTAGGGGACACAGTCATAGGGGAGGCCCACAATATTGTGAAGTCTACCTCCAGGAGCTTGACATGGTTCCCAAAGTAAATATCAGAAAATCCCCTTTGGCTTCTGATTGGGGGAGGGTAAATGAACCTTTTGGAATATACCAGAGCACTGTGTTCATCTTAACAATTTCTACCCTCAGGGGAAATCAATTAACCAGAGTGTAACATGCCTGAGGTACAGTTGACCCTTGAACAACACAGGTTTGAACTGTGTGGTTCCACTTATATGCAGATTGTTTCAATAAATACATTGAAAAAATTTTTTGTAGATTTGTGGCAATTTAAAGAAACCCCCAAAGCCCACATAGCCTAGAAATATCAAAAAAAAAAAAAGAAAAAATGTATGTCATGAATGCATAAACTATATGTAGATATACATATAACATACAAAATAAGTATTGTGTATATTATTGGTAAGGTTTCTGGTCAATGGTAGGCTATTAGTAAAGTTTTAGGGAGTCAAAAGTTTAATGTGGATTTTTGACTCTGCTAACAAAAAAAAATTATAAAGATTACTGGTCAAAATGGCAGAATAAGAAGACCCTGAGCTCACCTCCTCCCATGGTCACACCATAATTACAACTATTTACAGACCGACTATCAATGAAAATGACCTGAATTCTAGGAGAAAAGATTTTCTACAGCAAAATATATAAAGAAGGAACAACAATGAGACAAGTAAGAGGAAAGGAAACATTGTATAGTCAAGACCTACAACCCTGCTAGTCAACCCACAAAGAGGAGGATAATCACAATTGCAGAAGTTCTCCCCAAGGAGTGAGGGATCAGAACCCCACATCAGGGTCTCTAGACCAGGAGTCTTGCCTCAGGAAGATAAAGTTCAAATATCTGGCTTGGAAGGCCACCTGTGAGCTGAATGGCTGTAGGAAACAGAAACTTGTTCTTAAATGGCACATGCAAAATCTCACATGATCTGAGTCCCAGCACAGAGGCAGTAATTTGAAAGAAGCCTGGGTCAGACCCACTTTCTAAACTTGAAGAAGCCTCCCAAAAAGGCGGGAAGCCACTGGGACTCTCCCTGGAGACATAAACACTGGTAGCAGCCACTTGGGGGAGCTTGTTCTACCACAAGGACACTGGTGCTGGCAAGTCCCATTTTGTACTAGTCCTCCCTATAGCCTTTTAATGCTGGGACCCAGCCCCACCCAACAACCAGTTAGTACCAAGACCAGGTACCCCAAAGTCCAAGCATCCAGTCTCATGGGGACCAAACCCCACTCACCAGGGGGCTGGCACCAACCCCAGCCTCCCACAAGGCCCACAACAAGCTATCCCAGCACCCAGCACCACCTATCAGCCAGCCAGAACCTGGAACCCAGACAGGCCCTGGGACCACCAGGTTACACAGCCAGCTGTGCTGGAACCTGTGCCTCCCAGCAGCAAGACAGACCCAGCCCTCAGATCCCCTGGGTCCAGCAACCAGTTGCCCCAGGACCTCCTGGGCCCACAGCCAACCACACCTGGATGTGGCCTCATCCACCAGCAGGCCAGTAACAGCCCTGGAACCCCTGGCCCCTACAGCCAGCCATGACAGGAACTGGCCCCAACCACCAAAAGCCTGACACCAGTCCCAGGACTCCCCATACCTTGTAGTCAGCTGTACCAGGTTCCATCCTTGCTTAACAGCAGCTGACAGCCTTCACACAAGGCAGGGCTTGACATCTAACTGGGCCAGCACCCAGCTCCTTCTACCAGCTCACCTGCAGTATTTGGACCCACCACAAGAGATGGGCTGACCCAGCCTACGTAGGGAGCACTCCTAGATCATATAACTCTAGGGACCAGAGGGAGTGTGCTGTTGGGCCCTATAAGACATCTCTTACATAATGCCATTTCTCCGAGATAGGAAACATAACAGACCTACTTACTACATACAACTAAACACAGAGAAGTAGGCAAAATGAGGTGACAAAGGAATATGTTCCATACAAAGGAAAAAGATAAAAACTCAAAGAACTAAGTGAGTGGAAGCAAGTAAGCTACCCAGTAAAGAGTTTGAGATAATGATGATAAAATGCTCAATGAACTCTGGAGAAGAAAGGATAAACATAGTTAAAGTTTAACAAAGAGTTAGAAAATGTAGGAGAGAGCTGGGAAGATGGCGGAAGAGCAAGACGTGGAGATCACCTTCCTCCCCACAAATACATCAGAAATACATCTACACGTGGAACAACTCCTACAGAACACCCACTGAACTCTGGCAGAAGACGACAGACCTCCCCAAAGGCAAGAAACTCCCCACATACCTGGGTAGGGCAAAAGAAAAAAGAATAAACAGAGACAAAAAAATAAGGATGGGACCTGCACCAGTAGGATGGAGCTGTGAAGGAGGAAATGTTTCCACACACTAGAAGCCCCTTTGCGGGCGGAGACTGCAGGTGGTGGAGAGGGGAGCTTCGGAGCAATGGAGGAGAGCGCAGCAACAGGGGTGCGGAGGGCAAAGCGGAGAGATTCCCACACAGAGGATTGGTGCCGACCAGCACTCACCTGCTGGAGAGGCTTGTCTGCTCAACCGCCGGGGAGGACGGGGGCTGGGAGATGAGGCTCAGGTTTCGGAGGTCAGATCCCAGGGAGAGGACTGGGGTTGGCGGCGTGAACACAGCCTGAAGGGGTTAGTGCGCCACGGCTGGCCAGGAGGGAGTCTGGGAAAAACTCTGGAGCTGCCAAAGAAGCAAGAGGTTTTTTTCTTGCCTCTTTGTTTCCTCGTGCATGAGGAGAGGGGATTCAGAGCGTCGCTTAAAGGAGCTCCAGAGAAGGGCACGAGCCAGGGCTAACAGCGCGGACACCAGAGACAGGCATGAGACACTAAGGCTGCTGCTGCCACCACCAAAAAGACTCTGTGCGAGCACAGGTCACTCTCCACACCTCCCCTCCCGGGGGTCTGTGCAGCCCGCCACTGCCAGGGTCCCGTGATCCAGGGAAACTTCCCCGGGAGAATGCACGGCATGCCTTGGGCTGGTGCAACATCATGCTGGTCTCTGCCACCGCAGGCTCGCTCCACATCCATACCCCTCCCTCCCACCAGCCTCAGTGAGCCAGAGCCCCCAAATCAGCTGCTGCTTTAACCCCGTCCTGTCTGAGCGAAGAACAGCGACCTCCAGCGACCTACACGCAGAGGCGGGGCCAAATCCAAAGCTTAAACCTGGGAGCTGTGCAAACAAACAAGAGAAAGGGAAATCTCTCCCAGCAGCCTCAGGAGCAGCATATTAAATCTCCACAATCAACTTGATGTACCCTGCATTAGTGGAAAACCTGAATAGACAATGATTATCCCAAATTGAGGAGGTGGACTTTGAGAGCAAGATATATTATTTTTTCCCCTTTTCCTCTTTTTGTGAGTGTGTATGTGTATGTGTGAGATTCGTCTGTATAGCTTTGCTTTCACCATTTGTCCTAGGATTCTGTCCTTGCTTTTGTTTTTTTTTTTTACTTAAAAACTTTTTTTGTAATAATTATTTTTTATTTTAATAAATTTATTTTATTTTATCTTACTTTATTTTATTTTATCCTCTTTCTTCCTTCCTTCCTTCCTTCCTTCCTTCCTTTCTCTATTTCTTTCTTTCTTTCTTTCTCTCTCTCTCTCTAATTTTTCTCCCTTTTATTCTGAGCAGAGCAGTTGAAAGGTTCTTGGTGCTGCAGCCAAGAGTCAGTGCTGTGCCTCTGAGGTGGGAGAGACAACTTCAGGACACTGGTCCACAAGAGAGCTCCTAGCTCTACATAATATCAAATGGCGAAAATCTCCCAGAGATCTCCATCTCAACACCAACACCCAGCTTCACTCAACGACCAGCAAGCTACAGTGCTGGACACCCTATGCCAAACAACTAGCAAGACAGGAACACAACACCACCCATTAGGAGAGAGGCTGCCTAAAATCAAAATACGGCCACAGACACTTCAAAACACACCAACAGACGTGGACCTGCCCACCAGAAAGACAAGAACCAGCCACATCCACCAGAACACAGGCACTAGTCCCCTCCACCAGGAAGCCTACACAACTCACTGAACCAACTTTAGCCACTGCGGACAGACACCAAAAAAAATGGGAACTACAATCCTGCAGCCTGAAAAAAGGAGACCCCAAACACAGTAAGATTCTCTCTCTCTCTCTAATTTTTCTCCCTTTTATTCTGAGCAGAGCAGTTGAAAGGTTCTTGGTGCTGCAGCCAAGAGTCAGTGCTGTGCCTCTGAGGTGGGAGAGACAACTTCAGGACACTGGTCCACAAGAGAGCTCCTAGCTCTACATAATATCAAATGGCGAAAATCTCCCAGAGATCTCCATCTCAACACCAACACCCAGCTTCACTCAACGACCAGCAAGCTACAGTGCTGGACACCCTATGCCAAACAACTAGCAAGACAGGAACACAACACCACCCATTAGGAGAGAGGCTGCCTAAAATCAAAATACGGCCACAGACACTTCAAAACACACCAACAGACGTGGACCTGCCCACCAGAAAGACAAGAACCAGCCACATCCACCAGAACACAGGCACTAGTCCCCTCCACCAGGAAGCCTACACAACCCACTGAACCAACTTTAGCCACTGCGGACAGACACCAAAAACAATGGGAACTACAATCCTGCAGCCTGAAAAAAGGAGACCCCAAACACAGTAAGATAAGCAAAATGAGAAGACAGAAAAACACATAGCAGATGAAGGACTAAGATAAAAACCCACCTGACCTAACAAATGAAGAGGAAATAGGCAGTCTACATGGCAAAGAATTCAGAATAATGAGAGTAAAGATGATCCAAAATCTTGGAAATAGAATAGAGAAAATGCAAGAAACATTTAACAAAGACCTAGAAGAACTAAAGAGGAAACAAGTGACGATGAACAACACAATAAATGAAATAAAAAATACTCTAGATGAAGGGAGTGGCAGGACATATTTAAAGTGATGAAGGAAAAAAACCTACAACCAAGATTACTCTACCCAGCAAGGATCTCATTCAAATTTGATGGAGAATTTAAAACCTTTACAGACAAGCAAAAGCTGAGAGAGTTCAGCACCACCAAACCAGCTTTACAACAAATGCTAAAGGAACTTCTCTAGGCAAGAAACACAAGAGGAGGAAAAGACCTACAGTAACAAATGCAAAACAATTAAGAAAATGGGAATAGGACCATACATATCGATAATTACCTTAAATGTAAATGGATTAAATACTCCCACCAAAAGACACAGACTGGCTGAATGGATACAAAAACAAGACCAGATATATGCTGTCTACAAGAGAATAACTTCAGAACTAGGGTCACATACAGACTGAAAGTGAGGGGATGGAAAAATATATTCCATGCAAATGGAGATCAGAAGAAAGCTGGAGTAGCAATTCTCATATCAGAACAAATAGATTTTAAAATAAAGACTATTACAAGAGAGCAAGAAGGACACTACATAATGATCAAGGGGTCGATCCAAGAAGAAGATATAACAATTGTGAATATTTATGCACCCAACATAGGAGCACCTCAATACATAAGGCAAATACTAACATCCATAAAAGGGGAAATCGACAGTAACACATTCAGAATAGGGGACTTGTACACCCCACTTTCACCAATGGACAGATCATCCAAAATGAAAATAAATAAGGAAACACAAGCTTTAAATGAATAGGGGACTTTAAAACCCCACTTTCACCAATGGACAGATCATCCAAAATGAAAATTAATAAGGAAAAACAAGGTCTAAATGATACATTAAACAAGATGGACTTAATTGATATTTTCCATCCATAAACAACAGATTACAAATTTTTCTCAAGTGCTCATGGAACATTCACCAAGATAGATCATATCTTGGGTCACAAAACAAGCCTTGGTAAATTTAAGAAAATTGAAGTCGTATCAAGTATCTTTTCTGACCACAACATTATGAGACTAGATATCAATTACAGGAAAAGATTTGTAAAAAATACAAACAGTGGAGGTTAACAACACTTAATAACGAAGTGATCACTGGAGAAATCAAAGAGGAAATCAAAAAGTACTTAGAAACAAATGACAATGGGGACACGATGACCCAAAACCTATGGGATGCAGCAAAAGCAGTTCTAAGAGGGAAGTTCATAGCAATACAATCCTACCTTAAGAAACAGGAAACATCTCAAATAAACAACCTAACCTTGCACCTAAAGTACTTAGCACTCATCAAGAAAAAAAGGGAGAAGACTCAAATCAATAGAATTAGAAATGAAACAGGTGGAGTAACAACTGACATTGCAGAAATACAAAAGTTCATGAGATATTACTACAAGCAACTCTATGTCAATAAAATGGAAAACCTGGAAGAAATGGACAAATTCTTAGAAAGTGCACAACGTACCGAGACTGAATCAGGAAGAAATAGGAAATATCAACAGACCAATCACAAGCACTGAAATTGAAATTGTGATTAAATATCTTCCAACAAACAAAAGCCCAGGACCAGATGGCTTCAGAGGCAAATTCTATCAAACATTTAGAGAACAGATAACACCTATCCTTCTCATTCTCTTCCAAAATATAGCAGAGGGAGGAAAACTCCCAAACTCATTCTATGAGGTCACCATCACCCTGATACCAAAACCAGACAAAGATGTCACAAAGAAAGAAAACTACAGGCCAATATCACGGATGAACATAGATGCAAAAATCCTCAACAAAATAATAGGAAACAGAATCCAACAGCACATTAAAAAGATCATATACCATGATCAAGTGGGGTTTATTCCATGAATGCAAGAATACTTTAATATATGCAAATCAATCAACATGATACACCATATTAACAAATTGTAGGAGAAAAACTATATGATCATCTCAATAGATGCAGAGAAAGCTTTTGACAAAATTCAACACCCATTTATGATTAAAACCCTGCAGAAAGTAGGCATAGATGGAACTTTCCTCAACATAATAAAGGCCATATATGAAAAACCCACAGTCAACATTGTCCTAAATGGTGAAAAAGCGAAACCATTTCCACTAAGATCAGGAACAAGACAAGGTTGCCCCCTCTCACCATTCTTATTCAACATAGCATTGGAAGTTTTAGCCACAGCAATCAGAGAAGGAAAAGAAATAAAAGGAATCCAAATCAGAAAAGAAGAAGTAGGGCTTCCCTGGTGGAGCAGTGGTTGCGAGTCTGCCTGCCGATGCAGGGGACACGGGTTCGTGCCCCGGTCCGGGAAGATCCCACATGCCGTGGAGCGGCTGGGTCCATGAGCCATGGTCGCTGAGCCTGCGCGTCTGGAGCCTGTGTTCCTCAATGGGAGAAGCCACAACAGTGAGATGCCCATGTACAGCAAAAAAAAAAAAAAAAAAAAAAAGAAAAGAAGAAGTAAAGCTGTCACTGTTTGCAGATGACATGATACTATACATAGAGAATCCTAAAGATGCTACCAGAAAACCACTAGAGCTAATCAATGAATTTGGCAAAGTAGCATGATACAAAATTAATGCACAGAAATCTCTGGCATTCCAATACACTAATGATTAAAAATCTGAATGTGAAATTAAGAAAACACCCCCATTTACCGTTGCAAGAAAAATAATAAAATATCTAGGAATAAACCTACCTAAGGAGACAAAAGACCTGTATGCAGAAAATTATAAGACACTGATGAAAGAAATTAAAGATGGTACAAAGAGATGGAGAGATATATCATGTTCTTTGATTGGAAGAATCAACATTGTGAAAATGACTCTACTACCCAAAGCAATCTACAGATTCAATTCAATCACTGTCAAACTACCACTGGCATTTTTCGCAGAACTAGAACAAAAAATTTCACAATTTATATGGAAACACAAAAGATACCGAATAGCCAAGCAATCTTGAGAACAAAAAATGGAGCTGGATGAATCAGGCTCCCTGACTTCAGACTATACTACAAAGCTACAGTAATCAAGACAGTATTGTACTGGCACAAAAACAGAAATATAGATCAATGAAACAGGATAGAAAGCCCAGAGATAAACTCACACACATATGGTCACCTTATCTTTGATAAACGAGGCATAGACAGCCTCTTCAATACCTGGTGCTGGGAAAACTGGACAGGTACATGTAAAAGTATGAGATTAGAACACTCCCTAACACCATACGCAAAAATAAACTCAAAATGGATTAAAGACCTAAATGTAAGGCCAGAAACTATCAAACTCTTAGAGGAAAACAGTCAGAACACTCCATGACATAAATCACAGCAAGATCCTTTTTGATCCACCTCTTAGAGAAATGGAAATAAAAACAAAAATAAACAAATGGGACCTAATGAAGCTTAAAAGCTTTTGCACAGCAAAGGAAACCATAAACAAGACCAAAAGACAACCCTCAGAATGGGAGAAAATATTTGCAAATGAAGCAACTAACAAAGGATTAATCTCCAAAATTTACAAGCAGCCCAT
>NC_041228.1:44770738-44791665 GCF_002837175.3 Physeter macrocephalus
GTGCCCCACAATGGGAAAGGCCACAGCAGTGAGAGGCCCGCATTCCACAAAAAAAAAAAAAAAAAAAAAAAAAAAAATTCTAGAAACAATAAATGCTGAAGAGTGTGTGGAGAAAAAGGAACACTCTTGCACTGCTGGTGGGAATGTAAATTGGAATCTAGAAACCTGGCTTCCCTGGTGGTGCAGTGGTTGAGATTCCCCCTGCCGATGCAGGGGACATGGGTTTGTGTCCGTTCTGGGCAGATCCCACATGCCGCAGTGCGGCTGGGCCCATGAGCCATGGCTACTGAGCCTGGACGTCCGGAGCCTGTGCTCCACAATGGGAGAGGCCACAGCAGTGAGAGGCCCGCATTCCACAAAAAAAAAAAAAAAAAAAAAAAAAAATTCTAGAAACAATAAATGCTGAAGAGTGTGTGGAGAAAAAGGAACACTCTTGCACTGCTGGTGGGAATGTAAATTGGTACAGCCACTATGGAGAACAGTATGGAGGTTCCTTAAAAAACTACAAATAGAACTACCATCCGACCCAGCAATCCCACTACTGTGCATATACCCTGAGAAATCCATAATTCAAAAAGAGACATGTACCAAAATATTCATTGCAGCTCTATTTCCAATAGCCAGGAGATGGAAGCAACCTAAATGTCCATCATCAGATGAATGGATAAAGAAGATGTGGTACATATATACAATGGTATACTACTCAGCCATAAAAATATACGAAATTGAGTTATTTATAGTGAGATGGATGGATCTAGTGTCTGTCATACAGAGTGAAGTAAGTCAGAAAGAGAAAAACAAATACAGTATGCTAACACATATATATGGAATTTAAGAAAAAAAAAAGGTCATGAAGAACCTAGGGGTAAGACGGGAATGGAGACACAGACCTACTAGAGAATAGACTTGATGTAATGAGGGGAAGGATAGGCTGTGACAAAGTGAGAGTGGCATGGACATATATACACTACCAAACGTAGAATAGATAGCTAGTTTGAAGCAGCTGCATGTGACAGGGAGATCAGCTCGGTGCTTTGTGACCACCTAGAGGGGTGGTATAGGGGGAGTGGGAGGGAGGGAGATGCAAGAGTGAAGAGATATGGGAACATGTGTATATGTATAACTGATTCACTTTGTATAAAGCAGAAACTAACACACCATTGTAAAGCAATTATACGCCAATAAAGATGTTAAAAAAAATAAGAGTTAGAAAATATAAAGAAGATCCAAACAGAGCTGAAGAATATAATAACTGAAATAAAAAGTACACTAGAAGGAATCAACAATAGATTAGATGATACAGAGGAATGAATCAGTGAACTGGAAGACTGAGTAGTGAAAATCTCCCAAGCTGAACAGAAAAAAAAGGAAAAAAAAAAGGATTAAAAATTGAGGACAGGGAATGGCCAAGAGAGTGGAATTTGAAGACCCTGAACTCACTCCTCTGACAGGTACACCAAAATTACTAATATTTACTGAGAAATTATTTTTTTAAATTTATTTATTTAATATTTATTATTTTTGGCTGCATTGGGTCTTTGTTGCTGCTGGCGGGCTTTTCTCTAGTTGCAGTGAGTGGGGACTCCTATTTGTTGCAGTGTGGACACTTCTCACTGCAGTGGCTTCTCTTGTTTGGAGCACTGACTCTAGAGCACAGGCTTAGTAGTTGTGGCACACAGGCTTAGTTGCTCCACGGCATGTGGAATCTTCCCGAACCAGGGCTCGAACCCATGTCTCCTGTATTGGCAGGCAGTTTCTTAACCACTGTGCCACCAGGGAAGTCCCACAGAGAAATTATTGATGAGAAAGACCTGAAAACTAGTAGAAAACATCTTCTACAACTAAAGATATAAAGAAGGAACCACAACAAGATGTGTAGGAGTTGTGGAGACACAGTATAGTCAAGGCCCATACTCCAGGGTGGGCGACCTGCAAACAGGAGGATAATTATAATTGGAGAGGTTCTCCTCAAGGATTGAGGGATCTAAGCCCCATACAGGGCTCTCCAGCCTGAGGGCCCTGCACCAGAAAGATGAGCACCCAGAACATTTGGTTTTGAAGGCTACTGGGGCTTATGTTTTGGAGAGCCAGAAGGCTGTAGGAAATAAAGACTCCACTCTTAAAGGGTGCAAACAAAATCTCACATGCTCCAACACCACAGGCCAAACAGCTAGCTGGGCAGGGACACAGCATCACCCACCAGCAGGCTGGCTGCCTTAAGACCCCTTAAGACCCTTAAGATCCCAGCTTCTCCAGGACCTGAGAGCATCCACCAGAGTGGACCTGGCTCTGGTCACCAAGTGCACCTGCACTAGCCCCAGGACTCCCAGGGCCCTGCAATCAGAGACTGTGGGACACAACCCTGCCCACTAATGAGCTGGCACTAGCCCTGGGACCAGCCTCACCCACCAGTGGGCAGGCACCAAACCCAGGACACCCTGGATCCCACTGTGTCCACCAGCTGGCTAATACCAGCTCTAAGACCACCAGGATCCTGGCACCAGAGACCCTGGACCTGACTCCACCAGTGAGCCAGCACTAGACACTGGATGCCCTGGACACTGGTCCCACATATCAACAGGCTAAAACCAACTCTGGGATCCTCAAGGTCATTCAGGCAGGAACTCCAAGATCTGGCTCCACCCAGTAGTGGCTGGCACTAACCCCAGGAAACCTGGATCCCAACACTGCCCACCAGTGGACTGATGCCAGATCTGGGACCCCAGGTCCTGCAGCCAGAGACCCTCATATCCAGCTCTGCACATCAGTGGGCAGGCACCAGCTCCAGATCCCCTGGTCCTGGTCCCACAACCAGCAGGTTGACACCAGCCCCAGGACTACCTCAGCTTTGTAGCCTGCCATGTCAAGACTCAGCTCTCCCACCACCAGCCTGACACCAGCTTCAAGACACCTTGGGCCCCTCAGCCAACCACACTGGGATCTGGCCACACTCACTGTCAGAATGACACCAGCTTTGGGACACCCTGGACCAGTGGGTAATAATTAGAACAGGGACCTCCTCCACAGGGCTCCACAGCCATCCACCTCATGATCCAGCCCCACCTACCAGCACCTGGCAGTCTTCTTACAGGAGAGGGCCTTGCAACCAATCAGAACAGGGATGAACCACATCTATAAGACAGCCCACAGTAGTCAGCCCATAACAGAAGGACCCATGCAACATATGTAGGGGATACCCCTAGATCATATAGCTCTGGTGACTGGGGGAAAGTGTGCTGTTCAAATGCATAGGACATCTCCTACAAATGGTCACTTTTCCAACGTCATGAAAAGTAACCAACCTATAAAATACATAGAAAAACAAACAGCAAACTTAGGCAAAATGAGGTGACAGAGGAAAGTGTTCCAAATGAAGGAACACGATAAAACCCCAGAAGAAGATCTAAGTGAAAAGGAGATAAGCAATCTACCTGCCAAAGAGTCCAAGATAATGATTATAAAGATGTTCAAAGACTCAGGAGAAAATGGAATGAACAGAGTAAGAAGTTAAAAAAGTTTTAAAAAAGATTTAGAACATATAAAGAAGAACCAAACAGAGATGAAGAATATAATAACTGAAATTAAAAAAAAATACACTAGAAGGAATCAACAGTAGATTAGATAATATAGAGAAACAGATCAACAAGCGGGAAGACAGAGTAGTAGAAATCACTGAAACTGAACAGAATAAAGAATAAAAAGAAGTGAGAACTGTTTAAGAGACCTCTAGGGCAACATCAAGTGTACGAACATTTCCATTATAGGGGTCCAGAAGAAGAGAGAAAGGGGAAGAGAACATATTAAAAGACTGAAAACAAAGAATAAGTAAAAAAATACCTGAAGACAAATGAAAATAAAAACACAATAATCCAAAATCTATGGGACACAGCAAAAGCAGTTCTAAGAGGGCAGTATATAGTGATACAAGCCTACCTCAGGAAACAAGAAAAATATCTCAAATAACCTAACCTTACACCTAAAGAAACTAGAAAAAGAAGAACAAAACCCAAAGTTAGTGGAAAGAAAGAAATGAAAACAACCAGAGCAGAAATAAATGAAATAGGGACTAAAATATAGAAAAGATAGATGAAACTAAGCTGGTTATCTGAAAAGATAGACAAAAATTGGTAAACCTTTAGCCAGACTCATTAAGAAAAAAAGAAGAGAGAGGGACCAAATCAATAAAATCAGAAATGAAAAAGAAGTTGCAACTGACACCACATGAATGCAAAGTATCATAAAAGATTACTACAACAATTACTTGCCAATAAAATGGGCAACATAGAAGAAACAGACAAATTCCTAGAAATGTTCATTTCCCAACTAAACCAAGAAAAAGAAAATGTGAAAAGATCGATTAACAGTAATGAAGTTGAATCAGTAATAAAAAAAAATGCCCACCAAACAAAAGCCCAGGGCCAGATGGCTTCAAAACTGAATTCTACCAAACATTTAGAGAAGAGTTAAAACCTATTTTTCTGAAACTATTCCCAAAAATTGCAGAGGAAGGACCACTTCCAAACTCTTTCTATGAGGCCACCATCACCCTGATACCAAAGCCAGACAAAGACACCACAAAAAGGAAAATTCAGGCCAACATCACTGATGAAAGTAGATGCAAAAGTTTTCAACAAAACATCAGTAAACCAAACTCAACATACATTAAAAGGAGCATACACCATGATCAAGTGGGATTTATCTCAGGGATGCAAGTGTGAATCAACATCTTGCAACAAGTTGCAAGATAGAAAAGTAATATACAAAAATCTGTTGTGTTTCTTTACACTAAGAATGGACAATTGGAAAGAGAAATTAAGAAAACAATCCTATTTACAAGAGCATCAAAAAGAATAAAATACCTAGGGATAAATCTAAGAAGAAGGTAAAAGACCTGTACTCAGAAAACTGTAAGATGTGATGAAAGAAACTGAATATGACAGAAAGCGATGGAAAGATATACCATGTTCATGGATTGCGAGAATTAATATTGTTAAAATGACCATACACCCCAAGGCAATCTACAGATTAATGCAATACTTATCAAAATACCAGTGGCATTTTTCACAGAACTGAAGGGAGGAGGATTAGGGGATGGACAAAATAGGTGAAGGGGATTAACACATACAAACCTCCAATTACATAATGAGTTATGCAGATGAAGTATACAGCATACAGCGTATGGTCAATAATATTATAATAACTTTGTATGGGGACAGGTGTTTATTAGACCTATCATGTTAATTTCATAATGAACAGTATGCAAATGTCAAATCACTATGTAGTGCATTTAAAACTAACTTAACATTGTACATCAACTATATATATATATTTATTTTTATTTATTTATCTATTTATTTATTTATTTTTGGCTGCGTTGGGTCTTCATTGCTGTGCACAGGCTTTCTCTAGCTGTGGCAAGCGGGGGCTACTCTTCGTTGCAGTGAACAGGCTTCTCATTGTAGTGGCTTCTCTTGATGAGGAGCACGGGCTCTAGCTAAAGCACAGGCTTTAGTAGTTGTGGCACGCAGGCTGAGTAGTTGTGGTGCGTGGGCTTATTTGCTCCATGGCATGTGGGATCTTCCTGGACCTGGGATTGAACCCGTGTCCCCTGCATTGGCAGGTGGACTCTTAACCACTGCACCACCAGGGAAGTCCCCACATCAACTATATTTTGATAAAAATTACATAGAGTAGAGGACTCCCTACAGTATATTACTAGATCAGTTCTCCTTTACATTTGAGGGTAAGGTAAAATGAGAAGCCTGTTTATCAATACCACCCGCTTATACTGAAAGTACACTTGTTTGGAGAAAAAAAACATGTGGCCTTGTGCTATACAGCTTTATGAGCACAGAAAAGACACCTGAGTCCAAGGGCGGGATGAGATCTGGGAAGGCATGAGCATCCTACCTGTTCAACCCAGTCCCAATCTCTCTATAAGAAGAGGTTGAACCGGTTACCTCCTAAGTGCATGCATTAGAATCATGGGAGTGTTTTTATTAAACATGCAGAGTTCCTGGCCCAACTACTATATATTAAAAATAGTTGTATGGTCTTGAGCAGTTACTGAAATTTTCTATGTTTCAGTAACTTCATCTGAAAAATGAAGACAACAATAGTATCTGTTATTGGTTTGTTTGAGGATTATAAGGATTTTGTCTTGTTGCTCTTCTTCAAGTGACTATTTTTGTATAAAATTCCTTATGAGCTATTAAGTTTTAAAAATAGACTTAAATTTATTATCATCATTTATTTCATTTAAACTTTGAAAAGTGGAGACTTTCCTATTTCATCATTTGCTTACATATGACATTGAGACTGTTGGTTTTCTTCCTCTGTCTAGCATTCTAAATGTTAAATACAAATCACAGGGCTATCATTAAAAGCTGTTTTAAGAAAATTCATAGTCAAGTGGCAGTTCCCTCAGGAGTAGCCTCCCTTCTCACTGCCACACCTCAGATCTGTGCTGTATTTCTAGCAAAGCCAGCCTCTGGGTAATCAGGGGTCAGGCAGTACAATTTGACCTGTGCAGACTGAAATGTATTCCTAAGAAGTAATAGGTAATTCGACCTAATTTGACTTGAGCCTCTCATCAGCTGAGATGAGATTACCAGAGAACAATTATAGAGGGTGATTTGATGCTTCTGACCTACAGTCAGCTGGAGACTGGAGTTGGATCATCTCACCTATGAAATTTCCCTGAGGGCTTCCAAATGATGATTTTAAGTGTTAATTACTACATGTAATCAATGCTCTGATAAAATTGAGAACATTTTGATTTATGATGTATATTAAGTAAGAGCAAGAACTAAACCCAGTAGATTTAAAAGATTTAAACATACTCAGAAGGTTTTGGCACAAAAAGAAAACCGCAAAGACCCTTTTTTCAATAGTCATATTCATTTCAGCTCAGAAACATTTTCTACTTATTACTGTCAATGATACCACTGTAGAAGTTGACCCAATTCTTTCCAAATCTGCAGTTTTTCTTTTTAGTTAAATATATATATGTATAAGTATATATATATACATATATATATACATATACATATATATATATCTTCTCCAGCTTGCCAACAATTCTGGCACAGTCAGAAGTAGGACTGGCTCCTATATAGGAGATTTGAGAGTTTAAGGAGGTCCAATTCTGGGCTAAATAGAATTTGAAAGGCAGGGCCAGTCCATGGATCTTCTTCCTGAATCTCCCTAGCTGAAAGCATGTCAAGGAGGATTCACAGATAGAGACCAGGACCTTCTAGCCACAGATTCACCCTACCCTAAATCTGGCCCTTTAGATCGTATATTCTAATATCAGAGATGTGACATAAGCCTAGGCATGTGTGTCAAGACAAATAAGATTCAATGAAACTCTGACCATTTTTGCCCTGTTAAAGTGTTCAATTACTTAACATCTATAAATTTCAGCTTCTGTAAAAATGGAGATTATAGCACTAATTCTTCATAGAGTTGTTACAAACACTAAATGAGTTAAGTGCCTAGCACAAGGTGAGTGCTCAATATATACAAACAAAACCATTCTTCCTTTAACAAGAGTCAGGGTACCTGGGTTTGAGTTTGGGTTTTGCCATTATGTATTCTCGAACAATAGCAGTTCAGCCTCTAGGTTTCATTTTCGTCATCTACAAAATGAGATGGCAAAACTACATTCGAGTTTTTCAAACTGTTTTAAGGAACTGTTATATTCCACAAAAATACCTCAGAGGATATGACTCAGGTTTATCTTTCAAAAAAACTTTTTAAACTGAAATAGAGACACATGCGTATGTATGTGGGATATATATCCATATTTTATCATGTTGATGGAACCTAATATTGTGTAAATGTTCTGTTTTGAACTTGTAAAATTGATTTACCTGGTGTCCATTTCAATTAGTGGGGGTTCCCATTAAGTGGTATCTGAAATAAAGGATTCATTACACTACTAAAGCATTCTGAATGCCGCAGAGCTAATGATCTCAGAGGATCCATTGAGTTTATGTTTCCAAATAACTTGTTTTCTTAAGTTCAACCGAATAAAAACAAATACAAATGTACCTTACCATTCCCTTGATGTGCTACATGTCTCGGTGTACTGTGCATTTGAAAGTCAGCATCATTAGCATCTCTCCCAGATGTAAAAGAAATGCTCCCTTGGATCACTTTGGATGGTTGTTTAGGTATTTAGTCACAAAGAATATATGTAACATGACAATTAATGCAGCAACACTTTCCCAATTAGAAATCTGAGGTAACTAAGGATTGCATATGTTCCTTCCTGCATTATTCAAAAATAATAATAACCTGGTGATGACAGGCATCACTGCTCTATGGAAACCCCAGTCTGAGTTTCACAGTAGGATTTATTTTAAAGAATGCTCTGGCCCAGTCTTTCTGGGTGATATGGATTACTGTCATTTCCATGTACACATGAAAAACAAAGACTATAGAACTGTAACTATAAACTCTGTTTTAGAACGATTTACATGTACCCAGCCAGTTGCTTAACTAGTACAAAAGAAAATATAATTGTCATTGTTTTTTAGTGGAAATTCTTTAAGAATGAAGTTAATCTTTCTCTTAGGGACTATTTTCATATATCAGTCTCTCGTTGAGTCCCTATGGAAAACATATTGCATTTATGATTTTTTTCTAGGTCTTTTTGTTTGAAGACAAATGTGATTGATTTTATAAGACCAATTGTTTGATCAGATTAGCCTTTAAAGTTCACTATGATTTATTTATTTTACATGAAGTATTTAAGTATTGTATTGTTGCTTATCTTTGGAAAATTTTGGAAGATTGAAGAAGGTATGTTAGTATACAAGTTAACATTTAATTATGACCTTGGATAAAGGCTATATAAGAGAAATATATATGTGAGAAAAACACAATTAATTTTTACACTTAATAGGGCACATCACGGCCCTTTAAAAGTAGTTGATACAGAAGGAAACAAGATGAATTGTATTATGTACTGGCCTATGTTCAATAAAGTGAAATGTGTGAGGGGGTATCGAGTTCCCCGATTTAAAAGCAATATGCATTTTTTCCATTGCTTAGGTTTACATTTAAGCCACCAAAATCCTCCACTGACCTAAAAGGTAATAATTCTGGTTCAAAGGCCAAGGAAATCAAATTTAGTTTCAATCAGATACTCATTAAGATTAAGCTAGTTACAGTGTATATTATAAAGAACTTCTCCATATTGTGTTTAGAAGGTAAAGATTAAGAATTTTAATTTGTATTTCTTTGGAAGGAAAGCTCTCTTCCAAGATTTAAGTTTGGCTTTTTAAAATATTTTGAGGATGCATTATGTACAAATGTAGGGACTACTTGCGTTAAGTATTTGTTTCAAAGAGACAGAAATGAAATCTGTGATGATCCCTGCTACATTTCCTCTCTTTTGCACAGACCTAATTCTTAGGACACATTCATTCATGCTTGCTGAATGAATAGGGAGAACTGACTGAGCAGAGTGGCATGGCAGCAGAGTGGCAAAGGGCATGAATTTGAAAGACAGAGGAGCACTGTAGATATTCTCACTGTACTAGTATCAGCTCTGTGACTTTAACTAAATGGCTTAACTTTTCTGAGTTCAGGTTACTCATTTGTAAAATGAGGATGATAATGCCTATTCAGATAATCATTGTGAGAATTAAAGAAATAACCACAGCAAAAATGTTAGCAAGTGCCTGGCAAGTAACAAATACTTCATAAATGGTAGTTCTCACCATTCCCAGAAGGCTTTCCAAGTAATGATGTTTCCAAGAATTTTTATGTTTTCTTATTTCCTAGTATATTTTGTATCATAAAATTTCAAAAATGAACTAGTCTCACTCTCCCAGATATATCAATAGAAATTTTCTCCTTTCATTTTTGAACGGTTGTAATTCTCTCTTTTCATTTTGAAAACTCTGCTGTCGATGCATATCTAATAATATAATGATGTTAGTTAAATACTAGATACTCCTAATTCCACAAGCTTTCAAGTTTTCCTAAGATATGAGGATCATTTGCAACACTTAACTCATTCAAGCCAATAAATATTTCCAAAGATATATCAAACACAGTATGTATCAAAATATGTAAACAAACTCACAAATCTAGAATGCACTATGCAATCATGTGACAAATCTGCTCAGCTGTTGATCCAATACTAGCTGTTCTCTGCCTCTGAGTATATGGTAAATTCTGGAATGGAACAGGGGAAGAATTGTAGGACAGTAATATTCTAGGGAAAAATGAGGTAGAATAATTGGTTCTGCAAAAGATGCTGAAGATACTGCCATTCTCTCCCCAGTTTCTCCCACATAAGACCTTGCCAGGAATTTCCTCTGAGAGACATATGAGGTCGCAATAGCCACAGTTTTTGTTTTTGTTTTTTTTGCATGGCTTGCAGGATCTTGGTTCCCTCACCAGGGATTGAACTCAGGCCAACACAGTGAAAGTGCTGAGTCGTAACCACTGGAGCACCAGGGAATTCCCCACAATAGGCCAAGTTGTTGAGAAGACTTCCAAGGATGATGAACAAAACACAGTATCAGAATCTCCAACTATAGTTACATAAGACAGGCATGGCCACATTGTGAAAACATTATTTTAAAGAGAAGTAACCTACTTGGGGTGACCATCCATCTCAGTTTACCCAGAACCATCTTGGTTTTAGTACTGAAAGTTCTACATCCATGGAATCCCTCATTTCCAAAGCAAACCAGAACAGTCACTGCCCTCCACATGTTCCTGCTTAGACCTGCCTTTCAACATGACCACAGAATATTGGGCCTACCGCTTTTCAATCATGTTTGCTCTTGACTGAAACTTTCACATGCAACATAGATTAGGGCAGATATATATTGGGCTGGCCAAAAAGTTCCTTCGGTTTTTAAGTAAAAATAAAAGACACATTTTTCATTTTCACCAAGATCTTTATTGAACAACGTATTCACTGTTTTGTTCCACAACCTTCTTCCATTTTTCAGGCAACTTCATAATTCCATCCTCCCGAAAAGTTTTATCTTTTTGAACAAGGAACTCTTCCAAGGTGGCTTTTACAATCTTCCAGGCAACTGATATTTTTCCATTAAGAGAATTTTGTGGGCTTCCCTGGTGGCACTGTGGTTGAGAATCCACCTGCCGATTCAGGGGACACGGGTTCGTGCCCCGGTCCGGGAAGATCCCACATGCCGCGGAGCGGCTGGGCCCGTGAGCCATGGACGCTGAGCCTGCTCATCCAGAGCCTGTGCTCCACAACAGGAGAGGCCACAACAGTGACAGGCCCACGTACCGCAAAAAATAAATAAATAAATAAAATAATTTTGTAAAGACTAAAATAAATGGAAATCCGAAGGTGCAATGTCTGGTGAATATGGCCGATGAATCAAAACTTCCCAGCCAAGCTGTAACAGTTTTTGCCTGGTCATCAAAGAAACGTGCAGTCTTGCCTTTTCCTGATGGAAGATATGCGTTTTCTTTTGACTAATTCCAGATGCTTTTCATCGAGTGCTTCTTTCAGTTGGTCTAATTGGGAGCAGTACTTGGTGGAATTAGTCATTTGGTTTTCTGGAAGGAGTTCATAATACAGGTCTCCCTTCCAATCTCACCATATACACAACATGACCTTCTTTGGATGAAGACCGACCTTTGGCATGGTTGGGAGTGGCTCACCTCGCTTGCCCCACCATCTCTTCCATTCCACATTATTGTACAGTCCCCTTTTCATCACCTGTCACAATTTGTTTTAAAAAATGGAACGTTTTTGTTACGTTTAAGTAGAGAATCACATACAGTCAAGAAGGGTTTTTTCACTTAACTTATGTGGAAACCAAACATCAAAGCAATTAACATAACCAGGCTGGTGCAAATGATTTTCATCACTTGATTTGGATATACTGAGTATGTCAGCTATCTCCCATGTGGTATAACGTTGATCGTTCTCAATTAATGTCTCAATTTGATCGCTATCAACTTGAACTGGTTTACCCAACCATGGAACATCATCCAGTGAGAAATCTCCAGCACAAAACTTCGCAAACCACTTTTGACACGTTTGATCAGTCAACGCATTTTCTCCATACACTGCACAAATATTTTTTTGCCTTTCAGTTGTGCTTTTACCTTTCTTGAAATAATAAAGCATAGCATGCTGAAAATGTTGCTTTTTTCCACTTTCAATATTAAAATGGCAACACAAAAATTCACCAATTTTGATGTTTTATTTTAAATGCATGCTAATATGACAGCTGTCACAATACACTCTAACAAAATTGTTTTGAATGAGGTTAAAGACAACTAAAGTGCTACTAGAGCCACCTTACAGAAGAAACCAAATGAAAGTTTTGACCAATCCAATACACACAGGAGTGTGCGTTTGTGGTTGTGAATTTTGATAGCATGATGGAAGAAAGGGACTTATTTGGAATTTTAGAAAAGCAGACTCTTGCAGATTCACAATACATGTAGGAAAATGGTCTGATCTGAACCACATTTTCCACTCATAGGAAGTACACTCAGGAACACATTGAAGAACCGAAGATATACTTTTGTGTGTGTACAGGCATATTTGACACTTTACCTAAAGTTCATTTTTACATTATAGGTACAAAATAAATGCATTATGGCACAAATGTGATATTTAAAGTACATTACTAAATTAGCCCTGAGCTCTGGGACAAATCTGCTGACTAAACATGTTGCTTATTGCCAGTTAAATGATCTAGTGGCAAAGCCTTTGTCTTCATGAATGAAGTCTTTATTTATTTATTTTTTTACATCTTTATTGGAGTATAACTGCTTTACAATGTTGTGTTAGTTTCTGCTGTATAACAAAGTGAATCAGCTATATGTATACATATATCCCCATATCCCTGCCTTCTTGCGCTGTATAAAAAAGTGAATCTGCTATATGTATACATATATCCCCATATCCCTGCCTTCTTGCGCCTCCCTCCCACCCTCCCTATCCCATCCCTCTAGGTGGTCACAAAGCACCGATCTCCCTGGCTATGCAGCTGCTTCCCACTAGCTATCTATTTTACATTACATTTGTCAGTGTATATATGTCAATGCTACTCTCTCACTTTGTCCCAGCTTCCCATTCTTGGTTGAAATCTGTGTGCAATTTCCTGACAAAGAGGATAGAATTAGCTTGAAGATGAATCTTTGACCAAAAAACATCTGGAGAAATTACAGAGACTAGTGAGTAAACACGTAAGCCTCAGATGTGGAGTCAAGAAACTAATGAATCGGATTTCTTAGTTTCATAATGGTCAGACGCCATCCTGTGAAGGGGGTTAAGTGGATGTTGGCCTTGCTGTTAACAAACTGGACCTAATTTTAGTTTCACACCGTTCTTTTCCGAAGATTGTCTTCATTCTTATATGCTTGTAATTTTGCTGTATGTAATATCACTCAAGAATGTTAATGGACTCTCATTACTAGAACCACATATTGGAGATGTGATTCAACATGTAACACTGAGCTGAAGAAATTTGATTATAAAGTACACTAGAATAACTCGGTCAATCAATTATGTCTAAATTGTGTGCAGTATAAAGCTCCAAATTTATACACAATGCATATCAATCATTTCCAGTAAGCTTACTACAAATGTAAAATATTAATGATTTTGGTGGAAGGTTACTCACTTTCATATGGTTGGGACCCTCTTGAAGAATACACAGATTTATATATGCCATGCTCTTTAGTGATATTATCTTTCTGAATGAGGAGGATTTATATAAGATGACAGGGCTCTGGGACTTTTCTGACTCAAATGCCAGTGGTGTAAAACTCTCTTTTGGAGAGAAAATGTTAGCTACCATGCAATATTTATTTTGCACTTTCCAAAATTCTGGAAAATCTTGTGCAACATACTAGAAACACAGGAGGTAACAGGAGGCAAATTTCACAAAGCAAAACGACCATACATAAAATACACTGTGAGATAAGCTTCACTTGTTTATTTATTTTTAAAGTGTATATAAAGCATCTATTAAATGCTTAGTACAGTACAAAACACTGAGGATGATCAGGAAATATTTTTGCCATAAACAGTTTGTGTTCTTGTAGAGAAGATGGAATATTTTTTGATGATAAATTAATAAAAAAACATGAATTAGTTACTATGAGAATTGAGATGTTAGATCTTCCTTCCTTCCCTTTTTTATTCCTCCCTCCCTCCCTTCTTTCCTTCCTTCCTTCCTTTCTCCCATTTTCCTCTTCAGGGTTTTGCGGAAGATTTACTAGAAAGAGTTTCAGTTTTGTGATGGTAAGATAATGTTATATATGTATTTAAAAATTCAGAGTAAAAAAGCTATTTAATGAAAATAAGTCTCAAGTTTCTTTCCCTAGAAGCACCTCATTTTTGCCAGTTATTTTTGTGTATCTCTTCAGACACTCAATGCATGGACAAACATTTGTACATATTTCCTCTTTTTCTTTTTACATAAATAGAAACATCACATATACACTGTTTTGCCCTTGCTTTTTAAAAATTTAATATATTTTAAAATTTTAAGTATATTTAATTAGTGTAATTTTAGTACAGGGAAATGTCTTTTTGTCATATGTGCTGCAAATATTTTCCCAGTTTGTCATGTGTCTCTTGACTTTGTTTAGGTATTTTTACCACGCAGAATTTAAAATAGTTTATTGGATCAAATTTATCAATTTTTAAATGACTTCTATTTGGGGCATTTTGTTTGTCTTTGTAAAGTGTTCTCAAAAATCAATCAATCAATCATCAATCTATCAATCAACCTTCCTGTGTGTTCTTCAAATGTTTTTACAGTTTTGATTTTTTTTTTCAATAAACCTCTCCTCCATCTAGAATTCATTTTGGTGTATCACTTCCATTTAACCCAGTTGGCCACTGGACTCAACACCAATTTTGGAATATCTGATCTCTCTTTTCCCCACTGATGTGAAGTTCCAAAAATGGTAGTTTTGGAATTTTCAGGTAAGGAAAGGATAAAACTTCAGGCAGATGGAATAATATGAGGCAAAGAAGTCTATACCACCTTCTGACCCATCAACCTATTTCCTCTTCTCTATTTTAACTTTTCAGAGAAACCTCCTCTGAAAATAGCCACCACTGCCACCACTCCTGCCACCACAGCACTCACTCACCACAGTCCTCACTATCTACCAGACATGGTGGAAACATTTCCCAGGCGTTATGACACTCAGTTCTCACACCAGCTACATAAAGTAACTGTCTTCAGTTTGGAGGTGAGGAAGCTGAGGGAGTGAAAGACTAAGTAATTGTACCAAGACCACACAATTCAGTAGATATTGCAACATAGACCTGAGCTAACTAGGCAGATTCTGGTTGAGTATCTCAACATAATAAGATAATCAACAATTTAGTTCATGTTACATAAGGGAAAAGATGGAAAACAGGGCCAATAAACTGGAAGGAAATAAAAATATCAAGGAATTTGACATCTCTGAAATGGAAGAGTGGTATAGTAAGAGTTGAAGATGAGGGTTACAGTCAAAATGTGAGGTGGAATAATTCCCAGTGCTGACAGGATTCAGAGTTTGGTAACAGGCAAAGATGAATCTCAGTAGACATGAAGGTAATTGAATAAGAAAGATTCAGGCATTGGAAGCTTCTTTGAACGATGGGTCATTAAAAGAAACTGTGAAATTCCCCAGATCACCTCTATAAAGGAGGAAGATTCTGAGTCAGAGAACTGACAGGGGCAGGGAGGTCAAGAATGAGGATATAGCCTGATGGCATGAGCCTTGAAGGTAGATGAACAGATATACCTGTGGATAGAGGGGAGAATGTTCAAGATAAATTGTTTAATGAATTAAGCACTTCATTGGAGAAAATTATGTGTAAATAGATATAAGTATATAATGTGAGGACCACTGCAAATTTAATAAACATATTTAAACATTTTTCAGTGTTAACATTGATAATTTGTTCATCCCAAATAAGACCAGGGTTCGAGTAATGTTTTTACTTATTTTTTGTTGCTCGTCACCAGATTATTATTAATTTTTTCATATATTATGACAATTTTTAAAGTATCCTTCCTCAATGTGGTGGTTTTAAAACATGTACTAGTCTAATACCTCTCCCTTTGAATTTGACCTCGTTTTAATGACTCGCTCCTAATGAATATAAGTTGTTGTATGACTTCTGAGGCCAGGCTGTAGGAGATACAGCTTCCACCTGATTTGCTTTCTTTCTTGGGATGGTTGCTCTTAGAACCTAGCTGTCATGCTTTAAACTCAGGCCACACACAAAGGGTACATCAAGGTGTTCCAGCTGACAGCCTCAGCTAAGGTCCCAGCTGTCAGCCAGCGTCACCTCCCTAATATGAGTGAGGAAGCCATTTAGATGACTCTACCTCCATAAATCTCCTGACTGCAACCACATTAGAGACGCTAAATGAGAAGCATCTAGCTGAGCTGAGTCAATCACATGACTGTTATAGAAAATAATAATAAATGATTATTGTTGCTTTATACCACTAAAGTTTGGGGCGTTTTCTCTGTAGTTATAACCAGAACAATAAATGATTGAACTAAACTTCACAGCTACACTATCAATAATTATTTACACATAACTTATGTTTTATTGATTTATTTGATTGATCATATACCCCATGTTATACTTTTCCTTGTATTCTTTTTTCATTCTGCTGGAATACATACTAAAGTTTTTTTCCTCCCAGAATGAATTCTGTGTCCTTGCATGTCTGAAAAATACCTGGAATGGTAGTTTGACCTTTTAATAAATTCTAGACTCAGAATTATTTTCTCTCTTCTTTTACTAGCATACAGTTTGATAGATGAGAGCTCTGATTCCAATGTTATTCCTATTCCAGGGTAATTTATATGTTTCCTTTTGTTTTTGTTAAGCCTTGGCACTTGGAGAATTCACCAGGACATGTAAATATCTTCCTTCTGCTTGGCATGCTCTTCTCCCAGATCTTTCCATGGTTAGCACTTTCTTGCTATTCAGATCTTATAGCAAATATTACTTCCTCAGAGATACCTTCATTGACAACCTCGTATAAAGTAGCTTCATACAGTTATTATCTCATTACCCATATGACTTTCTTCAAATAATTTATTGGTTTTTAATTTTTGCTATATTTGTTAATTCATTAATTTGTTTCTTTTTGTTAGCATATAAGATCCAAAAAGGCAGAATTTGGTCTTTCCTCTTTATGGCTGTATCTCTAATGTATCTAGCATATAGTAAATATTGAATAAAATATTTGATAAAGAATGAGTGGATGTATTTGCTTTATTTCATTTTACTACTAGATACCCAGTAAGCTTTTCAATATGAAGACTTGAATCTTTTTTACCTCATCCTTTTTAAAAAATCTATTTATCTTTTGATTGTTTAAATTTCTCTCCTAGAACAGAAATACTAGATACACTGGAATTCTCCTCCATATCTCTTAAAAGATTTTCTTCATATTTTTCTTTTTTTTTACACTTACATATGCACTAAAATATTTTCCTGTATTTATTCATTTATTTACTCAAGAGGAATTCCTTTTTTATTGAAATAAAGTTGATGTACAATATTAAGTTAGTTTCAAGTATCAAATCATATGAGTGATTTGGCATTTGCATACATTATGAAATGACCATGTAAGTCTAGTAACCATCTGTCCCCATACAAAGTTATTACAGTATTATTGACCATATTCCTTTTGCTGTGTATTTTATTCCCATGGCTTATTTATTTTATAACTAAAATACTTTATTAATTTACATTCTTTAGCAATGTCCATTCACTTATTAAGCCCTTTTATTAATTTTTAACATTTTTAGCAGATATGCTTAATTTCCAAAAATCCTTCCATGACTCAGTAGGTGAAGGAATATGTTGATTAGTTTAATTAATTGGGTTATGTTTCCTCCAAAGTTGTGTCACTCTGTCCCCCAATTCCATCTACTTTCCCACATTACTATAAATTCCATTTGTCTGAGAATGATACTCAATATTCTATATCAACAGATATAGATATATAGATTCAGATATAGACACTTAGTAAGAGGACCGTTAAAATTTTAACAAACATTTGAACTGATTTTTTTTTCTGTCAACACTGATCAATTTTATTAACCCCTATAACTTCTCTCCTAGATAAGACAAGAATTTGAGTATGTTTTAATATTTTGCAGCACTGCTATAAATGTACTCTTTTAAACACTTTTTCAGCCACTGAAATGGGATGTTGGGAGGGAGAGGGGGTAAAAAAATAACTATCTTTATTTAGACACTACAGCTTCCAGACCTTCACTAATATTTTCAGTTTACTCAGCCTTCATCTGTCCTAAATTTATTTCAATCTATTTTCTGTCCCCAGCAGTCTATTGAGACTGCTCTTCCTACTATCCCTATTGACCAACTAGTCATCAAAATCTGGGTTGGTTTTCTATTCTCCAATTGGTGTTCAATTGGAACACCCTTCCTACTTTTAAAAAAACTCTTCTCTCTCAAGGATTTTGTGGCACTATTTTCTTTTAATTTTTTCCTAACCATTCTATTTGTATTTTACTGACTCTTCCTGCCCATTACTTAATTCTTTGATGTTACCATGGAACATATCCTAATCCCTCTGCTGATGAGTCACTGAATCTTTTCGACTCTCTTCACTGATTTGCAAATAAACCCTGCCCTGTCCAGGGTAGTCCTTTCAAAGTCCCCCAAGCCTGTCATGTGCATTCCATACTCAGCATAGCTTATATTATGCATCCCACATGACATACCTGCCACCTTGACTAGCTTTCCTAATCTTATCCATCCTTCAAACTTTTTGAGGCCAATTCTCTGTCTTCTATGAGGTGTTTCCTGGAAATTTCAAAAGCAATTTCTTCTTTGAATTCTTTTAGCTTCTCTAGCTGAATATTCATTTTTTATTTACCATAAACTCTCATTTATTATTAATTAACTCTAAACTTATATTCCACTTCCTTGGTTAATTTCTTCAGAGCAGAGTTTGTCTTACATTTAAAAACTTTTCTTCCCCCCACACATAATCTTGTAATATGTACACAGAAAGCACTAACATTGACATTGAAATAATAAACAAGAAATCAATTGATCTATAATTAGCACTAATTATTTTTTGGCCAGGAAAAAAGAAGTGAAAATATTGGAGTTAGGATTAGGTCTGCCTTTGAATAGCTTCTGGTGAAAAGTGTTAACAGTTTTTTTATAACGACCTAGTAGAAAAAGCACATTAGCCTAGTTAACAGGGTTTTAAATAGTTAGCCCTTGGATGGGTTTTTTTTGTTGTTGTTGTTATTATTGTTGTTTTAGGTTCTCACTTTACTATGTAGCATTGGAGTATCCAAAAACCTTTTCTGCTTCGCTGGCACAGCTGGCTCCAAGAGAGATGCCTATGACCCACAACTTATTGAGGATTTCATAGCTTCATAAAATCGTATGAAAAGGAAAACTCCTGTTAGGTCATCTCCCTTAGACTATAATCTGTAAAAATATTGAATCACTAGGCTGTACACCTGAAACTAATATTATACTGTAAGTCAATTATACTCCAATTAAAAAAAATGTTTCCTGCTCTCCAGGAAATAATTTCCTATGAGAACCCATTGATTATGAGTATTATGTTTAAAAGAATCAAGAATTTTAAAACTTCTTTTATAAAATAGATAACTAATAAGAACTTACAGTATAGCACAGAGAACTCTACTCAATACTCTGTAATGACCTATATGGGAAGAAAATCTAAGAAAGAGTGGATATATGTATAACTGATTCACTTTGCTGTACAGCAGAAACTAACACAACATTGTAAATCAACTATACGCCAATAAAAATTAATTTTAAAAAACTTAAAAAATTCTGCTTTCTCAACTCATAAAAAAAGATCTCTTTGCAAAATAGCTTTCTAATTGATCTGACATCAATTTTTCTAACATATCTTTCTGTAATTTGAAAGTATTAAAATTGTGTTTATATATTATCAGATTAGATATTAAATGAGGGAATATTCATATAATTTCTAGAAACTTTTTTTTTTTTTTTTTTTTTTTTTTTTGCGGTACGCGGGCCTCTCGCAAGCGAACTCTCAACCACTGCGCCACCAGGGAAGCCCTAGAAACTATATTTGTAAAAATAAAATTATGTTGTCATTGAACTGAACTCCATAATTTTTCAAGCTTCCTAAGATTATACAGTCCAGGCAGAAGAAGCGTCTGGTTTTATATCTGGTTTGGAATCTGGACACAGATTCTAAAGGTGCTTAATAATGCTTGTAATAAAATGAGGGTTTTAAGAAAAAACTGCTATACAAATAGGCATTTTCCAAACAACTTCTTCTACTTAAGTTTTCCACATTCATTCTGTAGAATTGCTAAGAAAATTGTTTTGAATGAAAAAATATTTGTGTCAGAGTCTTCTTGGAGTTTGCATAATTATACTTGTTCTTGTTTATGTTCATCTACCCAAACACTTGTTGCCAAGAATACAAGCTTTAGAGAGGTTATCGCAAATTCTGGGAAGAAACCCATTTTCTTTCTATAGTTATTACGACTCAGGAGAAATATCATTCACTAGCAAGGTGATATAATAGTGAGATATAGAGAGATATCATCATGCAAATATTTGTTGCTGCCTCATTTCTTTGCAAAGAGATGAATATAACTCAGGCCTCCTTAAAGCTGATCTTTCTGAAGCTAAGTTAACAATATACATGTTGAAACCTCAATTTCATCCTGTGTTATCAGGATGAAATATATTTCATATTTGCTTTAGTGATCTGAAAAATTCGGGTAAGGTTTTTTGTTTTTTTTTAACATCTTTATTGGAGTAAAACTGTTTTACAATAGCGTGTTAGTTTCTCCTTTACAGCAAAGTGAATCAGTTATACATATACATATGTCCCCATATCTCTTCCCTCTTGTGTCTCTCTCCCTCCCCCCCT
>NC_041228.1:44796699-44797605 GCF_002837175.3 Physeter macrocephalus
TTTAATCCACACAGCTCAAAATAAAAGGGAGAAAAAATAGAAAGTAAAGAAAAGGAAGGAAGGAAGAACGCAAGAAAGGAAGGACGGAAGGAGGAGAGGAAGAAAGGGAGGAAGGAAGAGAGGAAGAAAGGGAGGAAGGAAGGGAGGAAGAAAGGGAGGAAGAATGGAAGGGAGGAAGGAAGGGAGGAAAGAAGGGAGGAAGGGAGGAAGAAAGGAGGGAAGGAGGGAAGAAAGGAAGGAAGAAAGGAAGAAAGAAAGGGAGAAGACAAAATAAAGTAGGATAAAATATAGTTATTAAAATAAAAAAATTAAAAATAATAATTATTAAGAAGAAAAATTTCTATTAAAGAAAGAAAAAACAAAAAACAAAAAAACAAAAAAATGGGTTGGACTAACCCTAGGACAAATGGTGGAAACAAAGCTATACAGACAAAATCTCACCCAGCAGCACACACATACACACTCACAAAAAGAAAAAAGGGGAAAATAATAGTATATCTTGCTCCCAAAGTCCACCTCCTCAACTTGGGATATTTCGCTGTCTATTCAGGTTTTCCACAGATGCAGGGCACTTCAAGTTGATTGTGGAGCTTTAATCCGCTGCTTCTGAGGCTGCTGGGAAAAACCTCCCCCTCTCTCCTCTTTGTTCGCACAGCTCCTGGGGTTCAGCTCTGGACTTGGCCCCGCCTCTGCATGTAGGTCATCCGAGGGCGTCTGCCCTTCGCTCAGACAGGATGGGGTTAAAGGAGCAGCTGATTCGGGGGCTCTGGCACAGGCCGGGGGGAGGGAGGGACACGGATGCGGGGTGAGCCTGTGGCAGCAGAGGCCGGCGTGACGCTGCACCAGCCTGAGGCGCACCGTGCGTCTCCCGGGGAAGCTGTCCCTGGATCCCGGGACGCCGGCAGT
>NC_041228.1:44798301-44813743 GCF_002837175.3 Physeter macrocephalus
GGCTCCGGAGCTTCCCCCTCCGCCACCCACAGTCTCCGCCCGCGAAGGGGCTTCTAGTGTGTGGGAACCTTTCCTCCTTCACGGCTCCCTCCCACTGGTGCAGGTCCCGTCCCTATTCTTTGTCTCTGTTTATTCTTTTTTCTTTTGCCTACCCAGGTACGTGGGGGGTTTCTTGCCTTTTGTGAGGTCTGAGGTCTTCTGCCAGCTTTCGGTGGGTGTTCTATAGGAGAAGTTCCACATGTAGCTGTATTTCTGATGTATCTGTGAGGAGGAAGGTGATCTCCGCGTCTTACTCTTCCGCCATCTTGCCTGCAGTCCTCCAGGTAAGGTTTTAAGCACCTAAATTGCCTTCAGTAATTTTCACTAGATTCTCTTAAAGTATTTCAAATATGCATGGCTTTCATTCACCAGAAAACACTGAACAAAATTTAAATTTCTTTTTCATGATCCAGGGCCATCAATGTAAACTACAGTCTGTGTAAACAGAATGTTCATCATCTAAAATGGGTAGGTAAACTATGCCTCAGGGCCAAATCTCGTCCCTTGTCTGTTTTTATAAATAAAGTTTTATTGGAACACAGCCAAGCCCATTCATTTACACGTTGTCTATGACTGCTTGCACTCTATTCCAGCAAAGTCAAATAGTTGTGACAGAGCCTGCATGTGCTCTAAATCCCAAAATATTTACTATCTGGACCTTTACTTAAAAAAAGTTTGCAAGCCCTGACTGAAAACAGTTCTTTTTTTAATGTTTCCTGTAATACTGGAAGTCATTTGAGGTAATTTCCTTTCCCACAGCCCCATTTATAGTCCAAAAAAGTGCTTTTAATTATCTCTTGTTTACTTTTTAAATATTTACCTTCTAAATGCCTTTTGAATTTTCCACTTTTCTCCATTTTTATTGTTAGCATCCTAGTCAATTCACCGTCATCTTCAACTCTACTACTATAATAACCTTCTCACTGATTTCCTGCTGCCAATCTTGCCTCAAGTAAATCTATTCTTTATACTGTGGCCAGAGAGATGGTTTTTTTTTTTTTAATTTTTAAATTTTATTTTATTTTATTTTTATACAGCAGGTTCTTATTAGTTATCCATTTTATACATATTAGTGTATAAATGTCAATCCCAATCTCCCAATTTGTCACACCACCGCCACAACCCCCTGCCACTTTCCCCACTTGATGTCCATACATTTGTTCTCTACATCTGTGTCTCAATCTCTGCCCTGCAAACCGGTTCATCTGTACCATTTTTCTAGTTCCATATATATGCATTAATATAAGATATTTGTTTTTCTTTTTCTGACTTACAGTGATGGTTTTAAAATACAGTTTTCATTCATTATCTCACTCTCACACTGAGAACCCTTTAATCGCTTCCTTATGTTCATTAGTATTAAAAGAGTATCCATAACACTACATCTATTAGTTACATATTTTTCTGCACAATCTAATCCCAGCCTTTTTAGATCATCTCATCTTATTACTCTCCTCACAGTGGCCTTTCATTTCCTCAGCTTCTTCCTACCTCAGGGCCTTTGCATAAGCTGTATACTCTGTATGAAACATTTTTGTGTCCCTCATCTATGCCCTTATATTCCGAAACATTAGTTACCTTCTATACATCTTTGAAATCTCGGATAAATTTCTATTTTCTCAGGGAGGTTTTTTTTATGTTGTAAACTTTCGGACATCCCATAATTTTCCTCCCTAGTATTTATCACAATGTGAAAAAAATTTTGCATAATATTTACATTAGAGTATGCCCACTGCCCTAGCCTATAAACTTCAGAATGGCAAGGACCAAGGCTTTCTCATTTTATTTCCAGCACCTGGCACCTAGTAGTGCCTGATAAATACCTGCTGACTGATTTCAGCTTTAAGCAGTGCCCTCTGCAGTTGCTTTGGTGCCTTTACTCCTTGTGGCAGGTTCTTTTAATTTGCCTGACTTCTTTCCATAGATTGTGTCTTCTTTCTTGCTGAGGCCTAGGATTTAAATTTTATATATCAGTATATAAAAGAAGAATAAATAAGTAAGGCTAATAATTACCTGGGAGGAACTTTAGAGAGTAAAATCCATGAACATTTTGAGGTTTATTTGTGCCTTCTTTGGAAGTTACTCATAGAACATTTTTACTTGCAGGTTCCCAGTGATTTCTCTATTGCTGAGTATTTTGGAAAGAAATATCCAGATAAATCAATTGCTACTTTAATATTATGCCACAATCACTTTTGCCTCCCTAATCCAGAAGCAAACGAAGAGGTTTCTCATGTCTTTTCATACTATATCTGAAAGAGAAAAGCCCACCCATAAGCGTACTTCCCAAGGCATGCATTTCCAAGCCAATATATTAACCTTCATGGTATTATGAGTGTTTCTGTAGCAGATGATGGAGTCAAACTATGTGTCTTTGTAGACCCTTGATAATTAGAAAGACAAAGAGCACAAGTTTTCTGTTGTGCTCTCATCTTACTTTGGAAACTGAAAAAAATGGAATAATAAAGCTTAGAAGGAACTTGAGGCATTTGTACATAAACCAATAGCTAAAAATCCCATAGGGGACTGAGATAAGAAAGAGCAAAAAAAAACCTGTGCTCTAGGCAAAGAAAATATTTATGCAAAATTAAAATACTATCTTTTCATTTTATCTACATTACTAAATCTTCAGATGTATTTCATAATCAGAGAATCATCTAGTAACAGCTCTTAAGCAAATATTCATTATGTTTACAAAAGAATTACCTAAACTATCTGAGACAGAGAATAGTCTGTCCCATTTTCAAACATTTTACAATTCTATAGTGAGGATTTTACACTACCCCTTGATAATCCATTTTATAGACTATCACCCCCTCCCAAAGCTATGGTGTTCTTCCTTATGTCTAACATAATCTTTCTGGTTATAATTTAATCTCATCCTTCTACCCTCAGCATAGCAGAGAGCATCTGGCAACATCCTCCTTCCTAATAATCTTTCACATAATTATAGGTGGTTAGTCACCAACTCTTAGCTTTTCTTGTCTGCACAAAATCAGCTCAACATTAAAAAAAAATCTTTCCCTCCAGGGCATATATTTTTGTTCTATGATATTTTTATAGGCCACACTTGTCTCTTATTTATATTCTTAGTACACTTGTGCTTTCCTTAGTGTTTCTTTTTGTTCAATAAGCAATGTTATGGAAAACAAACCTCATGCAATGGCATATAAAGAGCTTATTTTAGGGTTACTTGTACTAAAAGTCAACTTAATTGCATTGATAACTAAGGCAGAACCAAAGAGAATTTAACCTTGTTTTGACAAGTGAATGATGATTTGTTTAAAAATCTAATCCCGTGCAATTTTTACTTAGCACTGATAGTGAAAGTAAGAACGTTGAAGAAGATGATAATCATCCATCCTTTCAAGAAATCTGGCAAGAAGTGAAAGAAGTGAACTCTGAGAAAGAGAGAGAAGTAAGGGTAAGAGAAAATCATTTTAGATTGAAGAAGCTCAAGCAGAGTTTATAGGAAAAGAACAGGTAGAAAATAAGAAATAGAGAGAAAGTGAGAAAGTGAGTAACTGTTGAAATGAGCTCATAAAAGACACAGGACAGAGTGGAGTGAAGTGCAAAGGTGGAATTTAAGTGACTTAGACTTTTTAAATAAGCAAAATTCTCCCGTGTTGCTTTGATTGTATATTAATATACTCATTTTATCCTCTGATTTTATAAGCATTCATTTAGATTGTTAACTTCTTGGCAATCTTTTGGGGATGAAAACAACTCCTTAGTTTTTCTTTTTGAAAAAGAAAAACTACACTATTATGACAATGTCTCATAGATAATATCTGAACTAGACACTGGCTCTTTTTACTCTTCAAATCCCTTGGTTGACTTAGGCATTAGATTACTTTTTATTTTATTAATGAGTTTTTTTATTGCTTCATACTTAAATCATTGTTTAATTGCATTAGCACTCAATTTTAAATCTAAATGGTTCTAATTAGTTTACAAATATAATTTTCCCTTTCTGAGCATTTAATTTTTTGTTATGATTTTTCTTTTTATATCTTCCATATCTCTGCAATCCATGACCTTCTTTGTTAAAACAATCAGGTTTCCCATAAACCCACCAAGATAAAATACTTGGGAGCAGTACCAGATTCCCCTATCTTTAGTTCCCCCCAAATGCAGCCTGCTATGTGAATAACAGCTTTAGGTAACCTCTTCCCTCAGGGATTCTTTTTATGGGTGATATCAAAGCAGAAAATGTCTTTTGGAGTAAACTGAAAAGCAAATCCATTTTCTTAAGATGGATTTTAATTTGACAGATGGAACATGTTAATGTTTTTCATTTGAGGTTTGAGGAGAAGGGAAACAAAACACAGAGGAACATAGCAGGTATAGATTCTCTGGCTTCTCTACAAACGTGAGGTAGCACGTCCCTGAATTTTTTTCCAACAGAAGTATTATAAAAGAAAGAATAAAATTGTGAGAGGGTAAATGTTACCCAAGAAAATAGTAGCACTAAAAGCTCAAGTACCAGGCTTATGGAGTTTCTTTGCAGTACAGTTGCTTATCAGTGAAGCGTGTATGCAGTCTAATTAACATAATTGGAATTACTGTAATTACGCTATCATTTTGTTTACTTTAACACATTCTGTTGAGGTATATGGGTAGCAATATTTGCTATTGAAATATTGCCCCCTTGCTGCACAGGGTTGTTTAATCATCCAGTTTATTCTACCTTCCTTGTGATGCCATCCTGCTACTCAAAGGTGAGGAAAGTGTTAAGTACTTGTAGCCAGGAAAGTAGAAGAAAAGAAAAACAATGACGCTAATCCAGAGCTCACAGCCACAAGAACTCCAAGAGTGGGCAGTTTTGCAAAAGAAGAATGGGAAAATAATACTCCCTAACTCAGAGCATTCAGTCTAACAAAATGATGAAGGAAATGGATTTCGAACAGAATGCATTCATCATACGTGGTTTGCCCCTCTGGTTTCAGCAATTGAAACAAGTTATATCTCATTTTGGAAAACTGAGAATAAAGTCATACAGGCACAGTGGGGTTTGCTCTAAATATTCATTACCAAAACGGTACCAAAAGATTTTATTTGCTTTGACCTTTTAAGTGAGGCTGTAGTGTGGATGGGAAAATTATACTTCTTGACACTCAACATTCCTGCTCCCAGCTCTTGCTTTTAGAGGCACTAAGGATTTTTTTCCTGACATCTCAGGATAACCAGGCAGGAGATAAGAACTTCACAGGCTATCAGAACCCTGTGTGATCACTCCTTTCCAGCATCTTCAAAGGGAGGCAAGGAACAGAGGGCTTCATTTTTAGAATCAGTTTATGTGGCTGTTCCATGGCATAGAAGAGGTTACACAGGTGTTTCAGGCCTTTGATGTTTTGTTGTTGTTGTTGTTCATGTTTCCAAAGAGAAGGTATGGGATAAAGCATTCCCGATGGTTCCAACCAGAGACGTCAAGTCAAAGCAAGCAGATGCTGGTGTCACATTCACAGCCAATGAATGTAATATCTGGTTTTTCATATACTCTTCTAAAGAGTATAAATAGAACACAGTATAAAGATCAATGAAACGGAGGGAGCCATGCTCTGTGTCCTCTTATCCCACTGAGCTCTCCAAATGACTCCACATCCTCCTGCGTACATTTCCTGAGCTCTCTTTTAGACACCAAAATCACTGAAAAAGCTGCTAATGTGTATGCTCCTCCTTAAAGGTTCATCACACAGTCTTTTCTGAGGTTCGAGATGTGGCTCTTAATCATCTACCAGATGTTTTTATTTACTAGTTGTTATTTAAAATAGCTTGTAGGGTGTTCTTATTTCATTCTGATCTCATTCCATTTGGAAATCTTTAAAAGCATGAAACATATGTATTCCTAAAGCAAAGATGCAGCAGCAATAATCAAGGCTGTGAAAGTGTTTTGTGAAATCCACACAAAACCAGTCAACTGCATGAACATGCTGAACACTATTTCATACTAGTCTTAAGTAATAAATAAAATAGGAACATTTTAATGGAGGTGGAGTGAGGACAGTGGATGCTGTCAGTGCCCCTGGTCAAGATCCTATTTTCCTGGTCAGTATACCTAGCCCCCAGCTTTGGATGGCTAACGGCTTATAGTTGCCTTCTCCGGAGAATTTCCCTAAGCTGATCGAAACAGGATTATTCTCCCTGAAGGTTATTCTGATGCACACACGCACACGTGCATGTGCACACACACACACACATGCACTCCAGGGCAGCCTGCTGCCAATAACTGACTAAAGTTGTATATAGGACCTGTCCCATTGATCACTGTGCAGTTCATACCCCAGAGTTTCCCAAGGGATCAGCCTGAAGCTGGAACCAGCTGGGACCACGTTCTTATATAGACTTGCCCCATCCTTCCCTATCCTGCCTCTCTCACAGTATCTCTCTTAAAAGCACTCCTTGGCACACTAAAATTCCTACTCTAATTCTTGGGAATCCAACCTATAAGTGGGAATATATAAATAACCATTGGATAGAGGTTATAAATCAATCAAAATATGGTCTGTACTCTGAAGAGAGAACAGATGTGGCAGAGAGCAAAAAACATAGAGCTGAAGACACTACCTGACACTGTTCAACAATTGTATTATTTTTTAAGTAGATGAATAAACAAACAAAAATAAGTTGAAGACTGCTACAGTTATATTGAGAGACACTAATGTCAGTCATTATGAGCTCAGGTTCTGCAGCAGACATTTGGGTTCAAATCTGGGTTCCTCCATTCTCTGGTGCAAGTCACTGAACTAATTTGTTTCTTAGTTTTCTCATCCATAAAATGGAGAAAATAACAGTACCTATTCATATGGTTGTTATAAGCATTAAATGAGTTAATTAATAAATTTTGGAACAGCCTGTAATACAAAGTAAGTACTCAAAAGAAAGATAGCTTTTATCAATATTATACATGTCTGCAGGAATAACATTGTCTTAATCAACAACAATTATAAGTACCAGATGTGGGACACTCCAAACTTTTCAAAATGACAAGGTGCCTTTATCTGCTCTGAATCTTGGGGAGTATCACTGAGATTGGATATAATGGGTTCAGAAAGCAGTCTAGGCTTCACTGGACGCAGCAGAATATTAGTCATTCATTCAACAAATATCATGTACTAGGAACTGTTCTGGAATTTGTACATATAACAGTGAATTGACTGTGTTTTTACATTTATAGAGCTTATAGTCTAAGAGTGGACAAAGACAATAAGCAAATGAAAATAAGATTTCCTCAGATAGTGATAAGAGCTATGGAAATAGACAGTACTGATATGTAGTGATGTTGTCGAATAGAACTCTCTATATGATGGAAATGTTCCATATCTGCACTGTCCTGGTAACTACTAGCCACATGTAGCTACTGAGCACTTGAAGTGTGGCTAGTGTGACATAAATAAATAAGTAAATTTCTAATTTTATTAAATTTAAAATGAAAATCAAAAGAGCTACATGTAAATTTGGATCTATAGAAAGATGAGTGAGAATCATGGAATAGACCCAAACACATGAACAATAGAATTACAAAAAAATAGCACTACTGACAGGACACTGCAGAATGAGGAATGAATGGATTTTTCAATAAATGATACTGGGTTATTTGGCTATAAAAATAAACATACAAAATTAAATTTAGCCCCCACCTCACATCATATAAATAAATCAATTCTAGGGATTGTACATCTAAATATTAAAAATAGAACAATAAATCTTCTAGAAGACAACATAGAAGGATATCTTTACCACTTGGCATAGATAAATATTTTCTAAACAGGACTTACAAATCACTGGACATAAAGGAAAAGATTGATAAAGTCGAGTTTATTAAAATTAAGAAATTTCATTCATCAATATAACTTTATGAGATTTTTTTTTTTACTTTATGAGATTTTAAAAAGCAAATCACAGTGTGTAAGAAGATATTTGCAACAAATACATCTGACAAAGAACTTGAATCCAGAATATATAAAGAACAAATCATAACAAAAAGGCAGAGAATTTATTAGAAAAAATGGACAAGACTTAAGTCTTCATAATATTGCAAAAAAAGGAGATATCCAATTAGCCAATAAACATATGAAAAGATGCTCAATCTCATACATAGTCAAGGAAATGCAAGTAAAAAAGAAACATGAACTACCACTGCACACCCACCAGAATGGCTAAAATTAAGAAGACAGATGATACCAAGGGTGCGTAGGATATGGAGCAATTAGAAACTTATATAAAGTTGTAGGGAATGCCAATTAGTATAATCAGTTTTGAAAACCATTTGCATAGTCTCTTATCCCAGCAATTCTTTGCAAAATATATACCTAATAGAAATATATGCAAATGTGCTCCAAAATATGTGTACAGTAACCTTCATAGCAACACTATTCATAACCCAAGAAAGAAAACAATGCAAATACTCATGAATAGAAGAATAGATAAATAATGGTGGATTCATACAGTAAATTATTATGCAGAAATGAAAAATGAATAACCACTGCTATTTGCAATAAATAGCATGGATGAACCTCACAAACATAATGTGGAATTAAAGAAGCCAGTTAGGAAACAGTACACACTATATGAACAGCAAATACCTTACCTCGTGTTCAAAATCAGGCATGGTGACCTTGGTGGGAGAGGAAGGCTCATGAGGAGATAAAGATATTTTATTTTTTGATGGAAATTAGTAACATTTAGCCGAATAATTTTCTATATGTTTCTTCAATAAAAAGCTTATTTTTTAAAAAAGCACATCACCCAATAGAATGTATAGTTTGACCCCACCACATACTGTGAGAATAAATATGTGTGTACCTATTCAGAGAGTAAATTATCTTTGGGTGTTTGGAGGGAATTACTAAAAATTTGTTTTTAATTCCCTTATCATATTTTCTAATTTATTTGAAATAAACACATATCACTTGATAAGAAACATTTTTTTCCATTTATAACAACAACAAGAACAACGACAAAAAATAAAGTGAATAGTAGGCAAAGAGAAATGGAAGATCAACGGAGGGATTTGTTTTTAGAAGACGAGAGATCTGAGTGTTCTTATGTACTGAGTAGGGAGAGTTAGGCAGAGGCAAGGGCTGAGAGATTTTCATTTTGTTTTGTCATTGCAGAAATTGAAATAATTGTTTTATCCATTGATACTATGGAAGGGACAGATCTAGTCCTAGTATATGCAGCTTGCCAGAATTTGCCTCAGAGAAGAGCTATTCTTTTTATTAACTTTCCTTTCATTTCCATTATAGTCAGGTATTCTCATATATCACCTTTGAAAAGCAGTTAATTCTCTATGAAAATAATAAAAACAAACAAACTGCCAATAACAACAAAAAGCAATTAAAAAAACTACACAGAAGCATCAATGTTTTCCTTTGCTTGTAGCAAAATCTTCAGATATTTTATCATGATACTGAAGACCTTTCACAATGTAGCACCAACTTTCTTTTCTGGCCTTATTTTCTGCCACCCACATCAGCCCTGCTCTGCTCTAGGCATATCAAAATACATGTGTGCCTCTTGCTGTTTCGTATTTGTATTATGGTCTAGCTCCATTCTCCACGTAGCAAAATCCTCCTGGTGTTTTAAGGCTCAGCCCTAATGATAACTTTTGGGGTGAAGTTGTCTAATTTTTCCTAGTTGTAACAGATATCATCTCCCTGTGTGTTTTCTGAACACTTTGTAATAGTAAGAGCTACCATTATGCACCAGGAACTGGGCTTGATATCAATATTGCTAATTCTCAAGACTACTACTAGATGTAATTACACCTTTTATCAGATCAGAAAACTGTCCATGCTCACTTAGCCAGTGAGCTGCTCCAGGATTTGACCTAGATCTGTTTTCTCTAAACCAATATTCTTATGTATGTGTTTGACTCCCCACTACATGACACACCAAAAGCAGGAATTATGTCTTATTAATCTTGGCTTCTCTAACACCTGGCACAAGATTACCTATTTTAAGTAGTGATAAATGCTTGCAAAAATGAACTGAATTGATTGCAATTTGGGAAGTATAACATGTGATGTACTGAATTATGTCCTCTTAAAAGTCCTATGTTGAAGTCCTAGCCCCCAGTACCTCAGAATGTGACTGTATTTGGAGACTGGGCCTTTCCAGAGGAAATTAGGTAGAATGAAGTCATATGGGTTGGCCTTAATCTGATATGACTGGCATCTTAACAAGAGGAGGAGATTAGAATACAGACACACTCAGAGAAAGGACCATGAGAAGACATTGAAAGATGATGGCCAACTCCAAGCCAACGAGAGAGACCTCAAAAGAGATCAACCCTGCTGACACCTTGATCTCAGACTTTTAACTTCCAGAACTCTGAGGAAGTAAATTTCTGTACTTTGCTATCACAGCCTGAACTAATATAATCACTTTGGTCATGAGGCCCTAGTATGTGCCTTATCAAAGTTCTGCTGAATTACTTTCTATCTCTTTTTCTGCTTTGGCTTCCTTCTGCTGGGTTTGCAAATCTTCCAGTTCCTGATTCCTCTTTACCAACCATCCCCAGTCTCCTACCATTTTATTCTTCCCTTGGAGTTTGTGGTTTCCTGTTTTTACCCTTCTACGTGATTTCTCTTTCTAGCTTTGCCTTTTGCATTGGTCCTGTTTTAGGCTTCCTTGCCTTATTTGGACTAGTTGTGGCTTTCTGTCATTTTACATTACTGTCTGACCAGAGTTGCCAGATTTAGCCAAAAAAACAATATTGCTATCCAGAACTCAATTTTAACTCAGTGTCGTGTCCTTTACCCATCACCAGAGTCTTAAGTGTCCTTACTGTGGCACAATTAATTATGAAGTGGGGAAAAACTTATATCTGCAGTTTTAAAAAATGAATGTCAGGATTTAGAGCAAGGCATTGAGTTCAAATTCTAACATTCTCACTAAGTTTCCAAGTAGCATGGAACTATTCATTCTGTCACTTAGTCTTACTTCATCTGTAAACTATTAGCACATTCTTTGTCAAACCTATCTGAGAAATGGAAGATTTAATTCCATTCTATTTATATCTGTCCAGCCAGCTCCTCTAAATTGTTGGGCTCTTTATTATTTTTCAAATCCTTCATCATGCTTCCTGCAACCAGAACTGAGGCAATGTCAAAGTGCTAGTTTGTTTCATTCTCCATCCCATCCCTTCTCCACCCCTGCCACCCAGTTCTAAGGAGGCTTTTTCCATTCATTCCTTTGGTATGAACCAGTGGAAACATCCGCAAGCCATTTATAAACCCCACCCCATAACCCTATCTCCACCCCATCATTGGCATCTTCTACAAATAATTCTTTTAGAAAAAGAGTCTAAGTTGTTTACCAACTTCATAAAGCTCTTCTGTAAATAAACCAGTTTAAGTTTTGCTTGTGATCTGCTTTTTTATTCAAAGTGCTGAATCAATAGTATGTTTTGTGACTCTGCTTAAAGGGATACACAGTTAAGAAATTTAACAGAGACAGCATGGGCCATAGAGCAGTTGCCCAGGCTTGGTAGATGTCAATTAACTCCTCAATGTTCCCTTTTAGACAGATGTTCCCTAGGAAACTTGCCAAAATGCATGCATGCTCTGTTAGCAGCAAAGAAGTTAAATAGAAAGCCACTTCCTCCTTTCCCTGAATGCATGCTTGAAAAACAGAAACTATAATTAAATGCATATGTGGCATTTTCACAATATGTTAGGTTGGTGGTTCTGATTATTATCATATGTACCATATTTGATCTCGTAGAACATATGAAAATGTTTATATACTTCTACATTATGGTTTAACAACACATATAAACACTTAGGTACAAAAAGATTATAAATTTTGTTAAAGGCATTGAATTACTGTCAAAAAGAGAGAAACTTTAGCAATTATCCCTGTATTTTTGCAAACCTTTTGTCACAGAACAAACTGTTTCTGAAAGTAAAACTGTATGGAGAACCCAAATTGAGGAAATGAGATTGAAATGTGTCAAATAAATAGAATATATTTTGTTGGAGCCCTCTTTTAGGGCTCTGCAAGAATGTGAGAAATCAGGGACTAAGGCAGGTCCTGAGCTCATCCAACTCTTGCTCAACTTGTGAAATGTGAAGAAATGGGAGTGGAGGGGGAGAGAATCACCCAATATCACAGAATAGATACATGCCTGTGAATTATTGAGAACCTACTATGTTCCCAGGCACTTTTCATACATGAATTATATCTTTACAACAAACTGACTCTCACATTATAAACACGGAAACAAGTTCAAGAGTTTTAAGCAGACTTCCCTTTGTTATTTAGCTGATAAAAGGCAGAACCTGGAGCAACAACTACAGGCAAACCCAGGTCCCAGGGTAAAAGCTTCCTCTGCCTCAGGAGGGTGAGTGTGGGCTTAGGCTGAACTTCCCCTCTAAAGTGTTAGTGGTGTTACATTAATTAAACAAGGAGGCCATTAGACTGAGGGGAGCTCTAGTGCTGGGAAGCCTGAATAAACAAACCAAAATCCAAGCATGTAAGTGCTTCAAGTTAGGAAATTGAAACCTAAGGATAACCAATCACAAAGAACCAACCAGGCTTTAAGCTACAGCCAATCAATAATTTCCTTACTTTGTTTCAGCCTCTTCTCTATAAAGTCTCTCTCCAGCTCCAGTTGGCACAGCACTGCTACCACTTACAGTTTGGTGGTGCCTGATTCCAATAGATAAAATTTTAATATGCCTCAGTTTAACTTTTAACAGGGTTAAGGCATTCTGTAATTTTATATCTGTGACTTGTACTAACTTTGAATTGCTCACTAGAAAGATAGCAAATAATATGCAAAGTAATGTTTGAACAAAGTTGTGTGTCATCAACTCATAAAATGTCAAAGCCAGAGAACCTTAGAATGGCATCTAGTCCATTCCCTTCATTTTCAAGATGAGGAACCTGAGGTCAACTAGCTGTGTGACTTGGGATCAGAGCGAGCGTGTTTCAGAAATACCACCCTTTAGCATCCTCATATCTCTGATTCTAGGGCAGAGGAGTAGGCGACTGTAGCTGGGATTCTGTCTGCATTCTGTAAATGTTAGTGTGTCTTCCTAGGCCATGAAGTCAATGGGAATGATCTACTGCAAAGATGGAGAAAGCTCTCCCAGGATGTTTAAGCATGTAGATAACCCAGCCTATTAGGGCAGTTTCTCCTAATGTTTTTTGCTTAATGTAGAGGATCAGTTAATCAAACTGCTGCAGCTAGTGCTGGCTATTTCTTACCTGATTGACAGTGCTGGAGTGCCCACCGGAGGGAGCCTCTGCAGGCCTCAGTTGTAGTTGTAGGTGAGCTTTGTGGCTGGAGGGAAGTTAAGATACCCTGAAGTCTAGACACAGAGACTCATCTTTAAAGGTGGAATAAGGGGCCATGGAGAGTGGCAGTTATAAAAACACAGCTCAAGAGTCTGATGGCCTAATATTGACTAGAAGCAACTGCCCTAGTGCTCCCTTCTGGCTTAAACTATTAGAGGTATCCACTGTGATTTATAGAGAGAAGGGAGTAGAGATCAGCTTCCTTTCTTCCTCCCTCCCAGTCCTCTAATGCATTTTGAAGTTGGTGATATCATAGGAGCCACTTTCATGCATTTCTAGCAGTGAAGCAGATCACAATTACCCATTATAACTGCAAAGTAGTTTTAAAAAAAAACACATTTTAAGGAGTGTTTTTAACAACATATGGTTGGGTACTGACAGGATACAGCACAAAGGCAGCAGAAACATATTTGGTAACAGAAGCATTTTCATTAAATAAACTTTTTCCTTCTCCTTCTTCCCATATCCAAGGCTGTTTAGGACAGGGATTAGTGCCAGTTCTCAGGAAAGGACAAGATTGCTACTGATCGCACAGGGAATGCGGCACATGTGCAAAAGAGGTAGTGGGCAACTTACAGGACTTCTAGTTCTTTACACTATGCTCACATGAAGAATGTTCACTTATTCCTTCTCTTTAGTCTAGTTGCTCCTTAGGCTCTCATTCCCAGTGGCCTTATTTCTTTAATTCTTTCCCTACTAAAGTACAACCATGGGAAAAAGCTAATTATGTAAAAACAAGACATGAGAAACTATCTTAGAAGATGACTCAATAATCCCCAAAGACACCCCAAATTAGGTCCATCATACTAATTTTAAACTATTTATTGAGTACCTACTAAGTGCAAGTACTTACTAAGAGCTGTGCAAAATACAAAAGCATCACAGAGGCTAATAACTAAAGAAGGGCCTGGATGTTATTTGGGAGTGGTGGACCTGTGGCATGCTTTGAAAATGTTTCTAGTAGGAATCTGATTCAGTAGAAAACCACACCACTGTTGACTGGAGGTCTTTGCCATGGACTGGCAGTGCTTTGGTATCTCACAGAAACCTCACAGCAGCCCTGCAGAAGAAAAAGTAGTTTCTCTCAATTTACAGATTGGGAAACTGAGACTCAGAAAAGTTAGATAATTTTCCAAAAGACACATAGCTAAAAAATGTAGACAGGTTATCTGACTCCCAAGTCCTATTTCACAACTTAATTTTTAACATACATACCACAGTTCTGGACTTCTGGGCAAGACAGTGAGTTGAGTATAGCTGTTTAATTATCTTATAATGAAAGAGTACTAGAAAGCAGTTGGAGGAGACCCAGGAGAATATGACTGACAGCCCTCAACTTAGAGAGGAGGTGGCTAGAGCGAGAACAGACTAAGTACCACACAATGGGAGATACTTTGGATAAGAGGCAAATTTACCTGCAATGATTGCCCAGTGTTCTGACTCAAACTCCATTTCCACCACTCCTAGTCTGCAGAATACCAAAGCTACTCAAGTAAAACTATGATAAATAGTTTTTATACTTTTTAAATTTGAAAATGAAAGAATTAGAGGCCCACATTATTCTCAATTCCAGACTTACTTTAAGTCAATCCTGGGTAAACATGGACTTCCCTACGCAAAGATAAGTCAAAAAGAATCACCATGCTTTTGAAATTATATCACAGTTCAGAAGGAAGTAATAGTTCTGAGATCATCATAGGTGCCTTCCCTTGAAATATATTTACTACAAGGAAAAATATATTTTTAAAAATTCTAATTTGCACTTTCCTATACACACAAGTATACAGTGAATCAAATAAAATGCAGTATTGTCATAAAGAGAAAAAGATCTTAGATAAGAAAATTTATAATGTGAAAGATATGATTTTGCAATTAAAAATTAAATCTCTGGCCTTCTTACACACTAATGATGAAAAATCTGACAGTGAAATTAAGACAACATTCCCATTTACCATTGAAACAAAAAGAATAAAATATCTAGGAATAAACCTACCTAAGGAGACAAAAGACCTGTATGCAGAAAATTATAAGACACTAATGAAAGAAATTAAAGATGATACAAATAGATGGAGAGATATACCATGTTCTTGGATTG
>NC_041228.1:44814447-44821677 GCF_002837175.3 Physeter macrocephalus
GATGGAGAACAGTATGGAGGTTCCTTAAAAAACTACAAATAGAACTTCCATATGACCCAGCAATCCCACTACTGGGCATATACCCTGAGAAAACCATAATTCAAAAAGAGTCATGTATCAAAATGTTCATTGCAGCACTATTTACAATAGCCAGGACATGGAATCAACATAAGTGTCCATCGACAGATGAATGGATAAAGAAGATGTGGCACATATATACAATGGAATATTACTCAGCCATAAATGAAATGAAATTGAGTTATTTGTAGTGAGGTGGATGGACCTGGAGTCTGTCAAGCAGAGTGAAATAAGTCAGAAGGAGAAAAGCAAATACCATATGCTAACACATATATATGGAATCTAAGTAAAAAAAATGTCATGTAGAGCCTAGGGGTAGGATGGGAATAAAACACAGACCTACTAGAGCATGGCCTTGAGGATATGGGGATGGGAAAGGGTAAGCTGTGACGAAGTGAGAGAATGGCATGGACATATATACAATATGAAACGTAGGGTAGTTAGCTAGTGGGAAGCAGCCGCATGGCACAGGGAGGTCAGCTAGGTGGTTTGTGACCACCTAGAAGGGTGGGATAAGGAGGGTGGGAGGGAGGGAGATGCAAGAGGGAAGAGATATGGAAACATATATATATGTATAACTGATTCACTTTGTTGTAAAGCAGAAACTAACACACCATTGTAAAGCAATTATACTCCAATAAAGATGATAAAAAAAATTATAGTGTAGTCTTTCCATGATATAGAAGATATAACAGAGAATGAATTTAGTTCATGACAGATTAAATAACTCCAAGTAGAGTTCCAAGGAACAAGGTAAAGAGATCAATATTTTGAAGAGAAACAAGATCCGGTCCAGTTGATATTGGACACGTACTTAGGATTTTCATTCCTGTGTGCAGACACTTGATATTTCAGACATCCAAGGGAGTCAGAAAATATAACCTTTAATTATTTTCTGTAAGAAAATTTGAACATGTCCTCTAAGAAGTTAAGATATTAATCAAAATAAGAAATTCAAATTGTGCCTATAATTAACAGTACCATATAGTACACTTAAAATTCTACCAAGAGGGTGGATCTTTGGTTAGCATTCTTATAACAAAAATAAAATAAAATTAATGAAGAAGGCAATTCACTCCCTTTAGGATTTCTATTATCAAAAAGACAAAAATAACAAATGCTGTTGAGGATGTGGGGAACAATAAAACCTTGTGCACTGTTGGTGGGAATGTAAATTGGTGCAGCCACGATGGAAAACAGTATGGAGTTTCCTCAAGAAATTTAAAAAGAGAACTACCATATGATCCAGCAATCCCACTTCTGGATATATATCCAAAGGAAAGGAAATCATTATCTTGAAGAGATATCTGAGGAGTCAAGATGGTGGAATAGGAGGACATGGAATTCACGGGTACATAGGGAATTTATCTACAGATGGAACAATTACCACAGAGCACCTGCTGAACATTAGCGGAAGACTTCAGACACCTAAAAACAATGAAAGAAAGAGAAGAAAAAAGGAATCAAAAAAGGGACCAGCAACCCCAGTGGGAAGCTGAAGGTGAGCGGAACTCCCCACACTCAGAAAAACTCCCTCATGGTGGGAAAATCAGCTGGGATAGAAAAGGACTTTCAGGGGGTCAAAGGAGAACACAGCTGACAGTCTGTGGAAGTCAGGACAAAGTAAGAACTGCATTCAGGGTCTACACTGCAGCTCTGCACATTCCTGAATCATGAGTTCCCTGTTGCAAAAGGGGCCTGGGTGCTGGAAAGTGGGGTATGGAGTACAGACCCAGGGAAGGGACAGCTGTTGGCTGTGAAAAGACAGCCTGAAGGGACAAAAGTAACAAGCTCCACAACTGAAAAAGTCTGCAGAAAAAGACTGAGATACCATAAAATCAAGGCATCATTGTTGAGGGGCACACAAGGGGCAGAGCCACCATTATAACCCCTTTTCCTAACCTCTGGCTTCTTTGGCCTCTGCGGGCACTAGGAGGAGCTCCCATCTGAGCTGGCCTGCTCCCCCATTGGGCTGGGGTCTCCTCTGCCCATGTGGGTTCCAGGGCCATGAGAGACACCCATCCCAAAGCCTCCTTGGGACTCTGTCGTGGGTGCCCCTGCCTGAGATAAGAGTCTGCTGATGCTGGTGGGAGAAGAGTGTTGAAGCGTGGGGCTGGGAGAACAGATTAGGGGAGAGGAATTGTGTGGGCTGTGTGGATACAGTAGAGGGGATGGGAGTGAGGGTATGTGTGGCCAGAAATGCCCCTAGAGGAAGTGTGGTCTGCCTGGAAAGTGAGGCTCCATTGTTGAGAGGAGCACAGGGTGCAGGGCCGCCACCACTCCCATTCGCCAGTGCCACAGTCTGTTCCAACTGCCTGCAGGACCCTCTGCTGCAGGCAACTGGCAGACACTTCAATTGTGGCAGCAGTACCCAGGCCCCAGCAAGAGTGAGTAAGTGTGTCCCAAGCAGCCGCTGCTTTTGCTTCCTCCTGCTTGAGCAAGGAACAGATACCTGAGGGTGGTGCACATGCAGAGGTGGGGTCAAAACCAAAGATGAGCCCCAGGGGAGGTGTGACTAAGGAAGAGGAATGGAAATCTTTCCATGCAGCTGTATAGCTGTGGATTAAATACCCAAGATCTGTGGGGTAAATCCTGCATCTGTGGAATACCTGAATAGATGAGTGTTTCAACATTTGAGACCGGTCTAGCCTTCACAGTGCTGGACTCTGGGACAAGTACACTCAGAAATCAGGCCAGGTCAGAGTCTGTGCTGGCTCCACAGTGCCCACAGCAGGTGCAAAGACCTACCTAGAGGTATTGGAAGGCCTTCTGGGGATTGGTTCTGACTCAGAGTGGGAACAAGGACACTGACAGAGGAGGCCCCAGGAAAATATTATTAGTACTAATATTATTTTTTGTTTGTTTCATTTTGCTCAGTTGTTGGTGTTGTTGCTTTTATTATCTTTTCTTTTATTTTTGATTTTTATTCTTATTATCTTGTTTCAATACCTATAATTTTTTCTTTTTCTTATTTTTTACTTTCTTTTTTTGTTGCTTTGTGGTTTTTTCCTTGTTTTTGTTCTCTGTTATCTGTTCTTTATTTTATTTTATTTTTTTCATTGTTTTTATGTTTATATTTTGTTTCCTTCCCTTTTGTGTTGTCTGTTCGCTTTCTGTTTTTATTTTTCATTCTTTGTTTCTGTTAGTTTAGTCCTTATTGACTGTTCTCACATTAGAATTCTTTTCTTTGTTGGCCTGTTCCTTTGATTTATTTTATTTTTCTCTTTTTTCTGAATGTGTGTGTATCTGTGTGTTGTGCTTTTGTTTGCTGCTGTTTTTGCTATTTGTCTTGGGTTTTGTTCATCTGCTTGTTTTCTTTTCTTTCTTTTTCTTTTCTCTCAGGCCACACTGTGTGGCTTGTGGACCCTTGGTTTCCCGGACAGAGGTCAGGACTTGGCCTCTGGGTTGGGAATGTAGAGTCTAGGATGCTGGACCACCAGAGAATTCCTGGGTGCAGTGAATATTAATCAGCATGCATGCTCCCAATGGTATCTATATCAGCACAAAGACCAAGCCCCACACAACTGCCTGCAGGCTCCAGTGCTAGACACCTTACGCCAAACAACCAGCAAGACAGGAACACAGCCCCACCCATCAGTAGGAAGGCTGCCTAAAGTTGTATTAAACTCACAGACACCCCAAAATACACCAACTGACAAGGCCTTGCCCTTCAGAGGGAAAAGACTCAACTCCACCCACCAGAGAGCAGGCACCAGGACCTCCCACCAAGAAGTCTACACAAGCCCCTGGACAAATCTCACTCACCAGGGGGGAGACAACAGAAGAAAGAGGAACTACGACCCTGCAGCCTGTGGAAAGAAGACCATAAATTCAGTAGGTTAGACAAAATGAGATGACAGAGAAATACATTGCAGATGAAGGAGCAAGGTAAAATCTCACAAAACCAAATAAATTAAGAGGAAGTAGGCAATCTACATGAAAAAGAAATCAGAGTAATGCTAGTGAAGATGATCTAAGATCTTGGAAATAGAATGGATGCACAGATCGAGAAGATTAACAAAGACTAAAGAACAGACAATCAGTGATGGACAACACAATAACTGAAATGAAAAATACACTCGAAGGAATCAACAGTAGAATAACTGAGGCAGAAGAATGAATAAGTGAGCTGGAAGATAGAATGGTGAAAACAAAGGCCAAGGAGCAGAATAAAGAAAAAGAATGAAAAGAATTGAGGGCAGTCTCAGAAACCTCTGGGACAACATTAAATACACCAAAATTTGAATTATAGGGTTCCCAGAAAAAGAACAGAAAGGGAAGGACATGAGAAAATATTTGAAGAGATTAGAGTCAAAAACTACCTTAACATGGGAAAGGAAAAATAGGCAATCAAGTCCAGGAAGCACAGAGAGTTCAATACAGGATAAACCCAAGGAGAAACATGCCAAGACACATATTAATCAAACTAACAAAAATTAAATACAAAGAAAAAATATTAAAAGCAGCAAGGGAAAACAACAAATAACCTACAAGGGAATCACCACAAGGTTATCAGCTGATTTTTCAGCAGAAACTCTGCAGGCGGGAAGTGAGTGGCAGAACATATTTAAAGGGTTGAAAGGGAAAAACCTACAACCAAGACTATTATATCCAGCAAGGACTCCATTCAGATTTGATGGAGGAATCAAAAGTTTCAAAGACAAGCAATAGCTAACAGAGTTCAACACCACAAAGCCAGCTCTACAACAAATGCTAAAGGAACTTCTCTAGGCAAGAAACACAAGAAAAGAAAAAAGACCTACAAGAACAAAGCTCCCAAATTAAGAAAATGGTAATATGAACATACGTATCTATTATTACCTTAAATGTAAATGGATTAAAAGCTCCAACCAAAAGATACAGACTAGCTGAATGGATGAAAAAGCAAACCCGTGTATATGCTGTCTACAAGAGACCCACTTCAGAACTAGGGACACATACAAACTGAAAGTGAGGGGATGGAAAAAGATATTCCCTGCAAATGGGAATCAAAAGAAAGCTGGAGTAGTAATACTCATATCAGACAAGATACACTTTAAAATAAAGACTATCGGGCTTCCCTGGTGGCGCAGTGGTTGAGAGTCCGCCTGCCGATGCAGGGGACACAGGTTCGCGCCCCGGTCTGGGAGGATCCCACATGCCGCGGAGCGGCTAGGCCCGTGATCCATGGCCGCTGAGCCTGCGTGTCCGGAGCCTGTGCTCTGCAACGGGAGAGGCCACAACAGTGAGAGGCCCGCGTACCACAAAAAAAAATAAAAAAATTTAAAAAATAAAGTCTGTCACAAGAGACAAGGAGGGACACTACATAATGATCAAGGGATCAGCTCAAGAAGAAGATATAACAATTGTAAATATCTATGCCCTCAACTTAGGAGCACTTCAATGCACAAGGCAAATGCTAAGAGCCATAAAAGGGGAAATTTTCAGTAACACAAAAATAGTGGGGGATTTTAACACCCCACTTACACCAATGGACAGATCATCCAGACAGAAAATAAATAAGGAAACATAAGCTTTAAATGACACAATAGACCAAATAGACCTAATTGATATTTACAGGATATTCCACCTGAAAGCAGCAGAATACACTTTCTTCTCAAGTGCTCATGGAACATTCTCCAGGGTAGATCACATCTTCAGTCACAAATCAAGCCTTGGTAAATTTAAGAAAATTGAAATCATATGAAGCATTTTTCGACCACAATGCTATGAAATTAGAAATAAATTACAGGAAAAAAAAGGTAAAATATACAAACACATGAAGGCTAAACAACATGCTATTAAAGAATCAAGAGATCACTGAAGAAATCAAAGCAGAAATCCAAAAATACCTAGAAACAAATGACAATGAAAACACGACTACTCAAAACCTGTGGGATGCAGCAAAAGCAGTTCCAAAAGGGAAGTTTATAACAATAAAATCCTACGTCAAGAAACAAGAAAAATCTCAAGTAAACAACCTAGCCTTACACCTAATGCAACTAGAAAAAGAAGAATGAACAAAGCCCAAAGTTAGTAGAAGGAAAGAAATCATAAAGATAAGAACAGAAATAAATGAAATAGAAACCGAAAAAACAATAGCAAGATCAATAAAAGTAAAAGGTGGTTCTTAGAAACGATAAACAAAATTGATAAACCTTTAGCCACATTCATCAAGAAAAAAAAGGAGAGGACTCAAATCAATAAAATTAGGAACAAAAAAGAAGTTACAACTGACATTACAGAAATACAAAGTATCATAAGAGAGTACTACAAGGAACTATATGCCAATAAAATGGACAATCTGGAAGAAATGGACAAATTCTTAGAAAAACTACAACATTTCAAGACTGAACCAGGAAGAAATAGAAAATATGAACAGACCAATCACAAGTAATTAAATTGAAACTGTGATTTAAAAATCTTCCAACAAACAAGAGTCCAGGACCAGATGGCTTAGCTCTGGATTAGCTCTTCTCTAAATTTTACCAAACGTTTAGAGAAGAGCTAACATCCATACTTCTCAAACTCTTCCAGGAAATAGCAGAGGCAGGAAATCTCCCAAACTCATTCAATGAGGCCACCATCACTCTGATACCAAAACAAGCCAAAGACACTGCAAAAAAAGAAAATTACAGGCTAATATCACTGATGAACATAGATGCAAAAATCCTTAACAAAATACTAGCGAACAGAATCCAACAATACTTTAAAGGATCATACACCATGATCAAGTGGGATTTATCCCAGGGATGCAAGGATTCTTCGATATACAAAAATCAATCAATGTGATATTAACAAACTGAAGAATAAAAACCATATGATCACCTCAATAGATGACTGAGAAAATAGAAAATAGAAAAAAACCTTTCAGCAAAAATCAACACCCATTTATGCTAAAAACACTCCAGAAATTGGGAATATAGAGAACATACCTCAACGTACTAAAGACCATATATGAGAAACCCACAGCAAACATTATTCTCAGTGGTGAAAACCTGAAAGCATTTCTTCTAATATCAGGAACAAGACAAGGGTGTCCTCTCTCACCAATATTTTTGCTTCCCATTTTTATTCTTTATTTTTTAACATCTTTATTAGAGCATAATCGCTTTACAATGGTGTGTCAGTTTCTGCTTTATAACAAAGTGAATCAGTTATATATATACATAT
>NC_041228.1:44821831-44843196 GCF_002837175.3 Physeter macrocephalus
TACAAATAATTCAGTTTCATTTCTTTTTATGGCTGAGTAATATTCCATTGTATATATGTGCCACATCTTCTTTATCCATTCATCTGTTGTTGGACACTTAGGTTGCTTCCATGTCCTGGCTATTGTAAATAGAGCTGCAATGAACATTTTGGTACATGACTCTTTTTGAATTATGGTTTTCTCAGGGTATAGGCCCAGTAGTGGTATTGCTGGGTCGTGTGGTTTTTCTATTTTTAGTTTACTAAAGAACATCCATACTGTTCACCATAGTGGCTATATCAATTTACATTCCCAAAAACAGTGCAAGAGAGTTCCCTTTTCTCCACACCCTCTCAAGCTTGTATTGTTTCTAGATTTTTTGATGATGGTGATTCTAACCAGTGAGAGATGATATCCTATTGTAGTTTTGATTTGCATTTCTCTAATGATTAATGATGTTGAGAATTCTTTCATGTGTTTGTTGGCAATCTGTATATCTATGGAGAAATGTCTATTTAGAAATTCTGCCCATTTTTGGATTGATTTTATTTTTATTTTTTGATATTGAGCTGCATGTGTTGCTTGTATATTTTGGAGATTAATCATTTGTCAGCTGCTTTATATGCCAATATTTTCAGCCATTCTGAGGGTAGTCTTTTCTTCTTGTTTTTGGTTTCCTTTGCTGTGCAAAAGCTTTTAAGTTTCATTAGGTCCCATTTGTTTATTTTTGTTTTTATTTCCATTTCTCTAGGAGGTGGGTGTTTTCCCAGCACCACTTATTGAAGAGGCTGTCTTTTCTGCACTGTATAATCTTGCCTCCTTTATCAAAGATAAGGTGACCATACGTGCATGGGTTTATCTCTGGGCTTTCTATCCTGTTCCATTGATCTATATTTCTGTTCTGTGCCAGTACCATACTGTCTTGATTACTGTAGCTTTGTAGTATAGTCTGAAGTCAGAGAGGCTGATTCCTCCAGTTCTGTCTTTCTTTCTCAAGATTGCTTTGGCTATTCGAGGTTCTTTGTGTTTCCATACAAATTGTGAAATCTTCTGTTCTAGTTCTGTGAAAAATGACAGTGGTATCTTGATAGGAATTGCACTGAATCTGTAGATTGCTTTGGGTAGTAGAGTCATTTCCACAATGTTGATTCTTCCAATCCAAGAACATGGTATGTCTCTCCACCTCTTTGTATCACCTTTAATTTCTTTCATCAATGTCTTATAATTTTCTGCATACAGGTCTTTTGTCTCCTTAGGTAGGTTTATTCCTAGATATTTTATTCTTTTTGTTGCAATGGTAAATGGGAATGTATCCTTAATTTCTCTTTCAGATTTTCCATCATTAGTGTATAGGAATGCCAGAGATTTCTGTGCATTAATTTTGAATCCTGCTACTTTACCAAATTCATTGATTACCTCTAGTAGTTTTCTCGTAGCATCTTTAGGATTTTATATGTATAGTATCATGTTATCTGCAAACAGTGACAGCTTTACTTCTTTTACAATTTGGATTCCTTTTATTTCTTTTTCTTCTCTGATTGTTGTGGCTAAAACTTCCAAAACTATGTTGAATAAGAGTGGTGAGAGTGGGCAACCTTGTCTTGTTCCTGATCTTAGTGGAAATGGTTTAATTTTTTCAACAATGAGGATTTTGTTGGCTGTGGTTTTATGATTAATGGCCTTTATTATGTTGAGGAAAGTTCCCTCTATGCCTACTTTCTGCAGGGTTTTTTTAATCATAAATCGGTGTTGAATAGTCTCAAAAGCTTTCTCTGCATCTATTGAGATGATCACATGGGTGTTCTCCTTCAATTTTTTAATATGGTGTATCACGTTGATTGATTTGCATATACTGAAGAATCTTTGCATTCCTGGGATAAACCCCACTTGATCATAGTTTGTTTTCTTTTTTTGTGATATCTTTGTCTGCTTTTAGTATCAGAGTGATGGTGGTTTTGTAGAAAGAGTTTGGGAGTGTTACTCCCACTGCTATATTTTGGAAGAGCTTGAGAAAGATAGGTGTTAGCTTTTCTCTAAATGTTTGATAGAATTTGCCTGTGAAACCATCTGGTCCTGGGCTTTTGTTTTTTTTGGAAGATTTTTAATCACAGTCTCAATTTCACTGCTTCTGATTCGTCTGTTCATATTTTCTATTTTTTCCTGGTTCAGTCTCGGAAGGTTGTTCATTTCTAAGAACTTGTCCATTTCTTCTAGGTTGTCCATTTTAATGGCATACAGTTGCTTGTAGTAATCTCTCATGATTCTTGCTATTTCTGCAGTTTAAGTTGTTACTTCTCCTTTTTCATTTCTAATTCCATTGATTTCCGTCTTCTCCCTTTTTTCTTAATAAGTCTGGCTAATGGTTTTTTGATTTTGTTTATCTTCTCAAAGAACCAGCTTTTAGTTTTATTGATTTTTGCTAGTGTTTCCTTCATTTCTTTTTCATTTATTTCTGATCTGATCTTTATGATTTCTTTCCTTCTGCTAACTTTGGGTTTTTTTGTTCTTCTTTCTCTAATTGCTTTAGGTGTAAGGGTAGGTTGTTTATTTGAGATTTTTTTCTTGTTTTTAAGGTATGCTTGTATAGCTATAAACTTCCCTCTTAGAACTGCTTTTGCTGCATCCCATAGGTTTTGGGTCATTTGGTTTTCATTGTCAGTTGTTTGTAGATATTTTTTGATTTCCTCTTTGATTTCTTCAGTGATCTCTTGGTTACTAAGTAGTGTGTTGTTTAGCTTCCATGTGTTTGTATTTCTTACATATGTTTTCCTGTAATGATATCTAGTCTCACAGCATTGTGATAAGAAAAGATTCTTGAAACAATTTCAATTTTCTTAAATTTACCAAGCATTGATTTGTGACCCAAGATATGATCTATCCTGTAGAACGTTCCATGAGCACTTGAGAATAATGTGTATTCTTTTGTTTTTGAATAAAATGTCCTATAAATATCAATTAAGTCCATCTTGTTTAATGTATCATTTAAAGCTTGTGTTTCTTTATTTATTTTCATTTTGGATGATCTATCCATTGGTGAAAGTGGGGTCTTAAAGTTCCCTACTATGATTGTGTTACTGTCGATTTCCCCTTTTTATGGCTGTTAGTATTTTCATTATGTATTGAGGTGCTCCTATGTTGAGTGCATAAATATTTACAATTGTTATATCTTCCTCTTGGTTTGATCCCTTGATCATTATGTAGTGTCCTTCTTTGTCTCTTGTAATAGTCTTTGTTTTAAAGTTTATTTTGTCTGATATAAGAATTGCTACTCCAGCTTTCTTTGATTTCCATTTGCATGGAATATCTTTTCCCATCTCCTCACTTTCAGTCTGTATCTGTCCCTAGGTCTGAAGTGGGTCTCTTGTAGACAGCATATACATGGGTCTCGTTTTTTTTTATCAATTCAGCCAGTCTATGTCTTTTGTTTGGAGCATTTAATCCATTTACATTTAAGGTAATTATCGATATGTATGTTCCTATTACCATTTTCCTAATTGTTTTGGGTTTAGTATTATAGGTTTTTTCCTTCTCTTGTGTGTCCTGCCTAGATAAGTTCCTTTAGCATTTGTTGTAAAGCTGGTTTGGTGGTGCTGAATTCTCTTAACTTTTGCTTGTCTGTAAAGCTTTTAATTTCTCCATAAAATATGAATGAGATCCTTGCTGGGTAAAGTAATCTTGGTTGTAGGTTTTTCTCTTTCATCACTTTAAATATGTCCTGCCACTCCCTTCTGGTTTGCAGAGTTTCTGCTGAAAGTTCAGCTGTTAAGCTTATGGGTATTCCCTTATGTGTTACTTGGTTTTTTTTCCCTTGCTGCTTTTAATATTTGTTCTTTGTATTTAATTTTTGACAGTTTGATTAATATGTGTCTTGGCGTGTTTCTCCTTGTATTTATCCTGTATGGGACTTCCTGTGCTTCCTGGACTTGATTAACTATTTCCTTTACCATATTAGGGAAGTATTCAACCATAATCTCTTCCAGTATTTTCTCGGTCCCTTTCTTTTTCTCTTCTCTTTCTGGGACTCCTATAATTCGAATGTTGTTGTGTTTAATATTGTCCCAGTGGTCTCTGAGACTGTCCTCAATTCTTTTCATTCTTTTTTCCACTTTTTATCTTCCAGGTCACTTATCCGCTCTTCTGCCTCAGTTATTCTGCTATTGACCCCTTCTAGAGAATTTTTAATTTCATTTATTGTGTTCTTCATCTCTGTTTGTTTGCTCTTTAGTTCTTCTCAGTCCTTCTTAAACATTTCTTGTATTTTCTCAATTCTGTTTCCAAGATTTTGGATCATCTTTACTATCATTATTCTGAATTCTTTTCCAGGTAGACTGCCTATTTCCTCTTCATTTGTTAGGTCTGGTGGGTTTTTGCCTTGCTCCTTCATCTGCTGTGTGTTTCTCTTTCTTCTCACTATGCTTAACTTACTTTTTTGGGGAAGATAAAGAAGATAAAATAAAATAAAGTAAAATAAAATAAATTTCTTAAAATAAAAAATAATTATTATGAAAAAAAATTTTAATACAAAAAAACAAAAATGGACAGACAGAACCCTAGGACAAATGGTAAAAGCAAAGCTAGAAAGACAAAATCACACACTGAAGCATACACCTACACACTCACAAAAAGAAAAAAGGGAAAATATATATATATATCGCTGCTCCCAAGTCCACCTACTCAATTTGGGATGATTCATTGTCTATTCACTTATTTCACAGATGCAGGGTTCATCAAGTTGATTGTGGAGGTTTAATCCACTGCTCCTGAGGCTGCTGGGAGAAATTTCCTTTTCTCTTCTTTTGTCACACAGCTCCTGGGGTTCAGCTTTGTATTTGGACCCGCCTCTGCATGTAGGTCGCCTGAGGGCCTCTGTTCTTCGCTCAGACAGGACGGGGTTAAAGAAGCATCTGATACGGGGGCTCTGGCTCACTCAAGCTGGGGGGGAGGGAAGGGTACGGATGCTGGGCGAGCCTGTGGCAGCAGAGGCCAGCATGATGTTGCACCAGCCTGAGGCATGCTGTGCCTTCTCCTGGGGAAGGTGTCCCTGGATCATGGGACCCTGGCAGTGGTGGGTTGCACAGGCACCCGGGAGGGGAGGTGTGGATAGTGACCTGTGCTTTCTCACAGTCTTCTTCGTGACTACAGGAGCAGCCTTAGAGTCCCATGCCCATCTCTGGTGTCTGTGCTGTTAGCCACAGCTTGCGCCCATCTCTGGAGCTCCTTTAAGTGTTGCTCTTAATCCCCTCTCCTAGCGCACCAGGAGACAAAGAGGCAAGAAAATGTCTTTTATCTCTTCAGCAACTTCAGACGTTTTCCCGGACTCCCTCCCTGCTAGCCATAGTGCACTAACCCCCTTCAGCCTGTGTTCATGCAGCTTACTCCAGTTCTTTCCCTAGGATCCCACCTCTGAAGCCCTAGCCTCAGCTCCCAGCCCCCACTCTTCCCAGCGGGTGAGCAAACAAGCCTCTTGGGCTGGTGAGTGCTGGTCAGCACCAATCCTCTGTGTGGGAATCTCTCTGCTTTGCCCTCCACACCCCTGTTGCTGCACTCTCCTCCGTGGCTCCAAAGCTCCTCCCCTCCACCACCCACAGTCTTTGCCCATGAAGGGGCTTCCTAGTGTGTTGAAACCTTTCCTCTTTCACAGCTCTCTGCCACTGGTGCAGGTCCCATCCCTATTCTTTGTCTCTGTTTTTTCTTTTTTCTTTTACCTTACCCAGGTACGTGGGGAGTTTCTTGACTTTTGGGAGGTCTGAGGTCTTCTGCCAGCGTTCAGTAGGTGTTTTGTAGGAGTTGTTCCACATGTAGATGTATTTGTGGGGAGGAAGGTGATCTCCGCTTCTTACTCTTCAGCCATCTTGAAGCTCCTCCACTCTCACCACTATTATTCAACACAGTTTTGGAAGTCCTAGCCCCACCAATTAGAGAAAAAAAGAAATAAAATGGATTCAAATTGGAAAAGAAGAAGTAAAACTCTCACTCTTTTCAGATTACATGAGCCTATATGTAGAAAATCCTAAAAATGCCACCAGAAAACTACTAGAGCTAATCAATGAGTTTAGTAAAGTTGCAGGATACGAACTTTATACACAGAAATCTCTTGCATTCCTATACACTAACAATGAAATATCAGAAAGAGAAATTAAGGGACAATCCCATTTTCTATTGCAACAAAAAGAATAAAATACCTAGGAATAAACTACCTAAGGAGGCAAAAGACCTGTAAGCAGTAAATTATAAGATGCTGATGAAAGAAATTTAAAAGGACAGAAATATATGCAGAGATATACCATGTTCTTGGATTGGAGGAATCGATATTGTGAAAATGACTGCACTACCCAAAGCAATCTACAGTTTCAATGCAATCCATATCAAATTACCAATGGCAAGTTTCACAGAATTAGAACAAAAAATATTATAATTTCTATAGAAACAGAAAAGACACCAAACAGTCAAAGCAATCTTGAGAAAGAAAAACGGAGCTGTAGGAATCAGGCTCCCTGACTTCAGACTATACTACAAAGCTACAGTAATGAAGACAGTATGGTACTGGCACAAAAACACAAACATAGATTAATGGAACAGGATAGAAAGCCCATAGATAAACCCATGCACTTGTAGTCACCTAATCTATTACAATGAGACAAAAATACACAATGGAGAAAAGACAATCTCTTCAATAATTGCTGCTGGGAAAACTGGACAGCTACATGCAGAAGAATAAAATTAGACTACTCCCTAACACCATACACAAAAATAAACTCAAAAGGTTTAAAGAACTAAATGTAAGACCAGACACTATAAAACTCATAGAGGAAAACATAGGAAGAACACTCTTTGACATAAATCACAGCAAGTTCTTTTTTGCCCCACCTCCTAGAGTAATGGAAATAAAAACAAAAATAAACAAGTGGGACCTAATAAATCTTACAAGCTTTTGCATAGCAAAGGAAACCATAAACAACACAGAAAGATAACCCTCAGAATAGGAGAAAATATTTGCAAATGAAGCAACTGACAAAGGATAAATCTCCAAAATATACAAGAAGCTCATGCAGCTCAATATGAAAGAAACAAACAACCCAACCAAAAAATGGATGGAAGACCTGTATAGACATTTCTTCAAGAAGACATACAGATGGTAAACAAACACATGAAAAGCTGCTGAGCATCACTAGTTAACAGAAGAATGCAAATCAAAACTACAGTGAGTTATCACCTCACACAGGTCAGAATGGCCATAATCAAAAAATCTAGAAACAATAAATGCTGGAGAGGGTGTGGAGAAAAGGGAACTCTCTTGCACTATTGGTGGGAATGTAAATTGATAAAACCACTGTGGAGAACAGTATGGAGGTTCCTTTAAAAACTTAAAATAGAACTACCATATGACCAAGCAATCCCAGTACTGGGCATATAGCCAGAGGAAACCATGATTTAAAATGACACATACACCCCAATGTTCTTTGCAGCACTATTTACAATAACCAAGCATGGAAACAACCTCAATGTCCATCAACAGAGGGATGGATAAAGAAGATATGGTACATATATACAATGGAATATCACTCAGCCATAAAAATTAATGATATTAGGTCATTTGTAGAGATGTGGATGGACCTAGAGTCTGTCATACAGAGTGAAGTATGTCAGAAAGAGAAAAATAAATGTCATATATTAATGCATATATGTGGAATCTAGAAAAATGTCATAGATGACCTTATTTCCCAAGCAGAAATAGAGACACAGATGTAGAGAACAAATGTATAGATACCAAAGGGGAAGGGGGTGGGGTGGGAGGAATTGGGAGATTGGGATTGACACATATACACTATTGATACTATGAATAAAATAGACAACTGATGGGAACATAGTGTATAGCACAGGGAACTTTTCATAAAATGCACTCTGGTGTTCTAAATTAGAGGGAAATCCAAAAGGGAGGGGATATATATATATATGTATGCCTGATTCATTTTGCTGTGCAACAGAAGCTAACACAACTTTGTAAAGCAACTATATTCCTATAAAAAATAATTTAAAAAAGAAATATCTATACTCTCATCATATATATATGTGTGTGTATGTTTATATTTATACATTTATTTATACTTATATATGAAGGAAATTCTGTCATTTGTGACAACATGGATGAGCCTGGAGGGCATTATACTAAGTGAAATAAGCCAGCTAGAAAGAATAATACCACATGGTATCATCTATGTCGAATATTAAAAAAAAAAATGTTGAACTCATAGAAGCAAATAGTAAAAAAGTGGTTACTGGAGTTGGTGAGTGGGACAAATAGGAGAGTTTGGTAAAGGGTACAAACTTTCAGTTATAAAATAAATGACTCCTTTTAGAGAATTTTTAATTTCATTTATTGTGTTGTTCATCATTATTTGTTTGCTCTTTGGTTTTTCTAGGTCCTTGTTAAACGTATCTTGTATTTTCTCAATTCTGTTTCCAAGATTTTGGATCATCTTTACTATCATTATTCTGAATTCTTTTCCAGGTAGACTGCCTATTTCCTCTTCATTTGTTAGGTCTGGTGGGTTTTTGCCTTGCTCCTTCATCTGCTGTGTGTTTCTCTTTCTTCTCACTATGCTTAACTTACTTTTTTGGGGAAGATAAAGAAGATAAAATAAAATAAAGTAAAATAAAATAAATTTCTTAAAATAAAAAATAATTATTATGAAAAAAAATTTTAATACAAAAAAACAAAAATGGACAGACAGAACCCTAGGACAAATGGTAAAAGCAAAGCTAGAAAGACAAAATCACACACTGAAGCATACACCTACACACTCACAAAAAGAAAAAAGGGAAAATATATATATATATCGCTGCTCCCAAGTCCACCTACTCAATTTGGGATGATTCATTGTCTATTCACTTATTTCACAGATGCAGGGTTCATCAAGTTGATTGTGGAGGTTTAATCCACTGCTCCTGAGGCTGCTGGGAGAAATTTCCTTTTCTCTTCTTTTGTCACACAGCTCCTGGGGTTCAGCTTTGTATTTGGACCCGCCTCTGCATGTAGGTCGCCTGAGGGCCTCTGTTCTTCGCTCAGACAGGACGGGGTTAAAGAAGCATCTGATACGGGGGCTCTGGCTCACTCAAGCTGGGGGGGAGGGAAGGGTACGGATGCTGGGCGAGCCTGTGGCAGCAGAGGCCAGCATGATGTTGCACCAGCCTGAGGCATGCTGTGCCTTCTCCTGGGGAAGGTGTCCCTGGATCATGGGACCCTGGCAGTGGTGGGTTGCACAGGCACCCGGGAGGGGAGGTGTGGATAGTGACCTGTGCTTTCTCACAGTCTTCTTCGTGACTACAGGAGCAGCCTTAGAGTCCCATGCCCATCTCTGGTGTCTGTGCTGTTAGCCACAGCTTGCGCCCATCTCTGGAGCTCCTTTAAGTGTTGCTCTTAATCCCCTCTCCTAGCGCACCAGGAGACAAAGAGGCAAGAAAATGTCTTTTATCTCTTCAGCAACTTCAGACGTTTTCCCGGACTCCCTCCCTGCTAGCCATAGTGCACTAACCCCCTTCAGCCTGTGTTCATGCAGCTTACTCCAGTTCTTTCCCTAGGATCCCACCTCTGAAGCCCTAGCCTCAGCTCCCAGCCCCCACTCTTCCCAGCGGGTGAGCAAACAAGCCTCTTGGGCTGGTGAGTGCTGGTCAGCACCAATCCTCTGTGTGGGAATCTCTCTGCTTTGCCCTCCACACCCCTGTTGCTGCACTCTCCTCCGTGGCTCCAAAGCTCCTCCCCTCCACCACCCACAGTCTTTGCCCATGAAGGGGCTTCCTAGTGTGTTGAAACCTTTCCTCTTTCACAGCTCTCTGCCACTGGTGCAGGTCCCATCCCTATTCTTTGTCTCTGTTTTTTCTTTTTTCTTTTACCTTACCCAGGTACGTGGGGAGTTTCTTGACTTTTGGGAGGTCTGAGGTCTTCTGCCAGCGTTCAGTAGGTGTTTTGTAGGAGTTGTTCCACATGTAGATGTATTTGTGGGGAGGAAGGTGATCTCCGCTTCTTACTCTTCAGCCATCTTGAAGCTCCTCCACTCTCACCACTATTATTCAACACAGTTTTGGAAGTCCTAGCCCCACCAATTAGAGAAAAAAAGAAATAAAATGGATTCAAATTGGAAAAGAAGAAGTAAAACTCTCACTCTTTTCAGATTACATGAGCCTATATGTAGAAAATCCTAAAAATGCCACCAGAAAACTACTAGAGCTAATCAATGAGTTTAGTAAAGTTGCAGGATACGAACTTTATACACAGAAATCTCTTGCATTCCTATACACTAACAATGAAATATCAGAAAGAGAAATTAAGGGACAATCCCATTTTCTATTGCAACAAAAAGAATAAAATACCTAGGAATAAACTACCTAAGGAGGCAAAAGACCTGTAAGCAGTAAATTATAAGATGCTGATGAAAGAAATTTAAAAGGACAGAAATATATGCAGAGATATACCATGTTCTTGGATTGGAGGAATCGATATTGTGAAAATGACTGCACTACCCAAAGCAATCTACAGTTTCAATGCAATCCATATCAAATTACCAATGGCAAGTTTCACAGAATTAGAACAAAAAATATTATAATTTCTATAGAAACAGAAAAGACACCAAACAGTCAAAGCAATCTTGAGAAAGAAAAACGGAGCTGTAGGAATCAGGCTCCCTGACTTCAGACTATACTACAAAGCTACAGTAATGAAGACAGTATGGTACTGGCACAAAAACACAAACATAGATTAATGGAACAGGATAGAAAGCCCATAGATAAACCCATGCACTTGTAGTCACCTAATCTATTACAATGAGACAAAAATACACAATGGAGAAAAGACAATCTCTTCAATAATTGCTGCTGGGAAAACTGGACAGCTACATGCAGAAGAATAAAATTAGACTACTCCCTAACACCATACACAAAAATAAACTCAAAAGGTTTAAAGAACTAAATGTAAGACCAGACACTATAAAACTCATAGAGGAAAACATAGGAAGAACACTCTTTGACATAAATCACAGCAAGTTCTTTTTTGCCCCACCTCCTAGAGTAATGGAAATAAAAACAAAAATAAACAAGTGGGACCTAATAAATCTTACAAGCTTTTGCATAGCAAAGGAAACCATAAACAACACAGAAAGATAACCCTCAGAATAGGAGAAAATATTTGCAAATGAAGCAACTGACAAAGGATAAATCTCCAAAATATACAAGAAGCTCATGCAGCTCAATATGAAAGAAACAAACAACCCAACCAAAAAATGGATGGAAGACCTGTATAGACATTTCTTCAAGAAGACATACAGATGGTAAACAAACACATGAAAAGCTGCTGAGCATCACTAGTTAACAGAAGAATGCAAATCAAAACTACAGTGAGTTATCACCTCACACAGGTCAGAATGGCCATAATCAAAAAATCTAGAAACAATAAATGCTGGAGAGGGTGTGGAGAAAAGGGAACTCTCTTGCACTATTGGTGGGAATGTAAATTGATAAAACCACTGTGGAGAACAGTATGGAGGTTCCTTTAAAAACTTAAAATAGAACTACCATATGACCAAGCAATCCCAGTACTGGGCATATAGCCAGAGGAAACCATGATTTAAAATGACACATACACCCCAATGTTCTTTGCAGCACTATTTACAATAACCAAGCATGGAAACAACCTCAATGTCCATCAACAGAGGGATGGATAAAGAAGATATGGTACATATATACAATGGAATATCACTCAGCCATAAAAATTAATGATATTAGGTCATTTGTAGAGATGTGGATGGACCTAGAGTCTGTCATACAGAGTGAAGTATGTCAGAAAGAGAAAAATAAATGTCATATATTAATGCATATATGTGGAATCTAGAAAAATGTCATAGATGACCTTATTTCCCAAGCAGAAATAGAGACACAGATGTAGAGAACAAATGTATAGATACCAAAGGGGAAGGGGGTGGGGTGGGAGGAATTGGGAGATTGGGATTGACACATATACACTATTGATACTATGAATAAAATAGACAACTGATGGGAACATAGTGTATAGCACAGGGAACTTTTCATAAAATGCACTCTGGTGTTCTAAATTAGAGGGAAATCCAAAAGGGAGGGGATATATATATATATGTATGCCTGATTCATTTTGCTGTGCAACAGAAGCTAACACAACTTTGTAAAGCAACTATATTCCTATAAAAAATAATTTAAAAAAGAAATATCTATACTCTCATCATATATATATGTGTGTGTATGTTTATATTTATACATTTATTTATACTTATATATGAAGGAAATTCTGTCATTTGTGACAACATGGATGAGCCTGGAGGGCATTATACTAAGTGAAATAAGCCAGCTAGAAAGAATAATACCACATGGTATCATCTATGTCGAATATTAAAAAAAAAAATGTTGAACTCATAGAAGCAAATAGTAAAAAAGTGGTTACTGGAGTTGGTGAGTGGGACAAATAGGAGAGTTTGGTAAAGGGTACAAACTTTCAGTTATAAAATAAATAAAGTCTGGGACAATAATGTTACTATAGTTGATCACACTATTCTATAATCAAAATTTGCTAAGAGAGTAGAACTTACACATTCTCACACACACAAAAAAGGTAAATCTGTGAGGTGATGGATATGTTAACTAACTTGATGATGGGGGGAATCCTTTCACAATGTATACATATATCAAATCATCATGTTGTACACTTTAAATATCTTACAGTTTTGTCAATGATACCCCAATAAAGCTGAAAAAAAAGAGGATGCTAGGAGGAAACTTTTGGAGGTAATGGATATTTTTATGATGTAGATTGTGGTGATGGTTCATGGATGCATACTTATCTCCAAATTCATCAATTTGTATATATAAGAAATATGCTTTTTATATGTCAATCATACCTCAATAAAGTGGTTAAAAAAAAGAAACTAAGAATAGGCAAATATCAGTCTAAAAAACTGAAGTGAACATTGAGATTGGTTAAACTCTGTCTATATAATTTCTAGTATGGGTATAAAACTTCAGGTGAATGCTAAAATAGTCTAGTTGCATACTGTAATGAATAGTAATAATTTTTAAGTAAAATTTTATTTATGTGTTATACAAACAGATATGAGTTTTTGGATATGTACATATTTATATATTCAAAAATCTATTTCAGGCAGACCTGTGTTAAAATCTTAGTTTTACCACTTAGTTTAGTGTGATCTTGGACAAATATCTTCCTAGCATCTGCACTGATATATTCACACCTTAAGTATACATATAACATACATGCAATAGGACAATCCAACAAAATGTTTAAAAAAATTATATCTAGTTGCCAGGACTATGTGAAATTTTCTTATTTCTTCTATGTATGTCTTGCCTTACTCAAATTTGTAAAGCAAGTATTTATTACTTCAGCAATCATAAAATGTCATTAAATACAAGAAAATAGATACTAAAATTTAAAACTATAATTTTAGTTAAGGATCTTTTCTTCTGAAAATCAAATCTTCTGCACAACTAGGAACCCAGGTTGTTTTAGTCGAACCTGTACTGGTAAGCATATTAATCATACATGCCATTCTATACACCTTGGAATCTCAAAATAACATCATTAAAGTTACTGACATTTTTGAATGTGCTATTAATTATTGACATCATTGAAAGGTGGTAAAGAATGGCTGCTGAGAACAGGGTGTTGTGGTCAAACTGCCATGGGTCCTCACTCATTCACATCATCTTACCCAGGGTAAGTTACATAACCTCTCTGGGGCCTTATTTTTCTAACCTGTAAACTAAGAATAATAGGAGTGCTAATATCATAGCTTGATTCTGAGAAAAACGTCACAGTGGCTGATGAGGAATCTGAAGTTTGGGGAAGCAGCAGGTCAGTTTTCAATGGTAGAACTGATTGACTCCAGAGCTCTGCCTCATCGCCCTTGGCTCCACCCTGGCCCTGAAAGCCAGTTCTGAATCTGGGATTCCTGCTGAGTTTTGTTATCTCCATCCTTCTGCTTGGGCTGAAACTGTATTTGGTGCTTCTGTTCTGACACCAAAATTCTTTCGCCACTGACAAATCATTTATTTGAGAACTTTTGAAGCTCTACCCTGCAACATTTGTAGCCACCATATTCTGACCACTTAAAGTTTCTATTCAATACAATTCTCATGTATTAGGGATCAAATAGGAAAAGATAAACATGTGATTTCCACTCTAACTCTGAAAATATCTATTATACAGACATTATAGCCAAGGGTGTTTTTCGTAGAGCTAAGACCACACAAGCTCCTTTAAAATTCTTACCACAGCACCTTGTACTCTCTGAGGAGATACATGGACGTATAGAGCAATGGTGGGTGCATCACAGTCATTGTGCTTGGACACTTTTGGCTTTGTTTTGCAGTCATCATATTGAGATTATTCATTCTTCTCTTTCTTCACTTGGCTGTCCTATTCTTTTTTTTCTGTCCTTCTTGCCTGAATTGAAGCAAGTCATCCAAGCTATAATTTGGAGGTAATTAATTTGGACAGCAAGCATAAACCTAGCACTTGGGGGCTAACTTGAAGCTCAGTTAACTCACCAGATGAATTATTTTTAAGTAGCTGCTCTTCCAAAGACCCATTAATAAGACAGGTGCTTAACCTCCAGTGCCACATTTGACTTAGTCCTAGAGGAGCACCAAGTTTTTTGAATGTATCAATAGAATATTTTGGTGTGGCTTTTCATTTACCTGTCACCAAGGCAATTGTTTAATTAATTTACCTTTTCTTTTTTTTTTTTTTTTGAAGTAAACAAACTCCCAAGATCTCCCAAACCAGAACAGAACAGGGAAAGACATGTTAATTATTCTCACATCAGAAACTGGAAAATGCTATGATCATGTTCATTGAGTGATTATGAAACATATATATTATATTTCAAAAGCATACACTTTATATCAAGGATATACCTGACTACTTCCCAAAATATACTCCCTCTGAGAAGCACACAGCCCTCAGAACATTGCTCACAGAGTGTGTTTGTAGCCATTATATCAATACTTATGAAAAATGATGAAATTTGCAATCAGCAACTAAAAAGTCTTCAAGGACATGCTCACGAGAACACAACATTTTCAAACCTGAAACAGATGTGCAACTACACAAGGCTCAGTTCCTTGAGGCCCTTTTTGTACTGGGAAGTATCACCCAGATGTTGTTACTTGAAACGCCTTCACCGACTTGCATATTTTGTTTAACATGATACCACAGTGACCTAGCTCCTTAGTTCAGAGAGGTAGCACAAATGTAGCAGAAAATGCAATTTCACAGCATGGTAACCGGTCACTGGTCTCTGCTTTCACCTTGGTAATAAACTGAATCATGTTATCTGACTAAGGATCATACTCTTGTGCTCCATTTATTCTAGTCATGCTCCACTAACATATGTTTAGTCAAATAGACAGAAGCTAACCTCAACTTCTTCATCCTCCAGAAACATTTAAGTCTGTTTCACCTGATTTAACATCAGTGCATATGTGTCTTACAAACCTTTATTAAAGACCACTAATCTTAATTTTCAGAAAAGGGCACTGCTGAATCTGATGAATTTAAAACATGGAAGGATGAAAACCAAGAATTTCACAAGATTGTTTTTGTTAAAAATGCTTTATTAGTCAAGACTGCCAAATGGGGACTATATCAAAGGTAATGCTACTATGAAGAAGAAAAGTACTTTTCTTCCCCAAACATATGTTTCACAGCTGAGTCCTGTTCTCAGTTTTAAGTCTTGTTTCATGTGGCAGTCTGATTCTATTCTTTGGTGTAAAGCCCAAATGTCTCTGATGATACTTTCCCTGTCTTCCCAGACTTAGATTCAGACACTGAAACATTAAACTGAACACAGAGTAAAGTATTAACAAGAGACTGAGTCTCCATAAAATTAACTCAAATGACATATTTGTCCAAAGGAAAATGTAAAACAAAAGTCATTTTTTGTTAGTTGAAAAACTTTTGAGGAAAGTTGCATTTTTTTTTCCCCATAAATATTCTTTCCTTTTCATTTTGAAAAGTGAATGAGGTGAGAAAGGAAATGCAAATAATGGAAGGAGATTACGAATTTTTGAAAATTGGCAGAAGAAAATATGAAGATTCAAAAATGGTGTTGATGTATAGAGAAAGAAATGTCATAATAAGAGTGGTTTATGTTGTTAACAGACATTTTAAAGGTGCATATGCATTAACGCTAACTCCATTGAAAAAGATGTAACCATTTCTGGAGGATGAAAAGGTTAAGGTTAGCTTCTATATATTCTGCTCACCATATGTCAGTGGTTTACTACTATAATAATTGCTCCAGTGCTTCCTCCACTCAGAAAGAGAGAAACTGTAGAGAAAAAAGGGAGTACATTTGTTCTTTCATGAGTTTTTATGATTCCTTAGCAAGCTTGACCTATTCTTGATGACTTCAAATCCTATTTTTGTGAGTTTCTTCTCAATATTCAACAGCTCCACTCAGTTACTGACAAAACCGACCTTATAATTCCAAAGCCAAATTTTCTTAGGCCTTATAATCCTTTGAGTAATAAATGAGATCACACAGATATTTGTACTGAAATTTCATTAATTCACAATCTCTATTTACTTAAAGAGAACTTCAGCTCCTCCAGCTTCTCCCCTGTTCCACCACACCTCCAGTTCGTGGGAGGCCTTATGGGTTCAAGAACAAATCCACTCTCATGGCAGCCATGGTGCTCTGTGACAGTCACCACAGCTTCATGAGAAACAAGTCTTCCCACACTCCTGTGGACACAGGAGAGTCCTTGTCTTCTCGGCAGGGACCCACAGGCAAGAACCTACTCTTCCAGCCCCTACAGCTACTCTCTCTCCCTCTTCCCCCCTGAGCACAGAGTAATTATTTTGCCTGGGTCTCTCCTGGGTCTTTTTCTGTGGCAGTATCAGGAAGACAGCATGTTTTTCTGTGGATCATACTGTTAGAAACATTCCTAAAATAGAGTTGTTTGGGCCACAGTGGGGTGTGACTTTTAGTGAAAGTTCGCTTTTAGCTTTATTTACTGCATTCTCTAGGATTGAATTGTGTCAGAAAATTGAAGCTAGAAATATATTTATGTGGCAGACGCTGTGCTCAAAAATCCACACTCTCCTCCAAATATCTACTCTTTTTATTCATCAAGTTAATCATGCCTGGTTCCTTCTTTGTGCCAAGTGATCCCTCAACACTCCTACCAGTAGACTTTCCTTGGCTCATTCACCAGAGCTTCAGATTTGCCAAGGTATTTACCAATGCTATATACATACTATGATTTTCTTAAAAGCTAGGCCAGTTTCACCTCAATTTTTAAATTGGATATTTCAATGGGGCACGAGGATTCAATAGATTCGAAATTCCTAAAATAATTACCAGACAGAGATATAAATTTGCAAAGGAAAATACCTGAAAATTCATTTCATGACTATTATCTCTTTACCTACCTTACAGTTTGGGCCAGACTACATGGAGATCTGGAAGGAATTTTAGAAATAAACTACTGGGATTAAATACCGTGTGCTATGAATTCCACCACTCTGAGGCCTAGTTATAGGGGCTTCCCAGGACCTCTCAAAGAATTTGATTTGTGTCTCCTGCAGTTGGAACATTTACAATGAACTCATGTCATATTTTGCCTGTTCAATATAATGGTAGACAGGCTGGCTGGCTGCTCCAAGATTGAGAAGTGTCACAAGGCCAGAAATGGCTTGTATCCCTATGATTTGTTGAGGCAAGATTTTCAAAACCACATGAGATAGGGAGGTTCTGTCTAAGAGGAATATCTAAAGCCCCAAACAGGCCTCAGCACAGAGTAACTGAAAGTTAACCAAATTAGGAAGTCTCAAGACCAGTCTAAAATGGTACCAGGGAAAGGAAAACTTTCTTATACTTCTTACCTGCCCTCTTTCCATATTACCTCTCATCCCTTCACCCCAACCCTCACCCCACCGTGAAAATCAGTAGCTATCAAGTGGTGGAGGGGGTGATCCAAAAAGAGGGAAGAGACTGACCGCACTCTCTTCTTCCAGGGAAAGAAGAGCCCCTATAAGAGCCCCTCCTAGTTGTGGGATGAGAAGGAAAGTATGCTCTTGAATGAAGGATCTGCATGTTCTAATTTTTAAATTGAGACTCTATCTTCTGATTTGAATAGACTAGAGAGACCCTGACCAGAGAGTCACAGAAATGCCAGATTTTTATCCAGTCATGGAAAACTAACCCCAGTAATTAAAGACAAAAGGACAATGAGAGTACAAAATAATGTTGCTTTATGAAAACACTCCATGAATACAGTGTGTTCAACCTGTGTGTTCATCCAGGTGCGGTAGCCACAAATCCAAGATGACAACAGGGGAGAGTCTCATACCTACAGTTATATCTGGTTGGACCCCATTTTTTCTTCTTGACATTTCAAATCTATGCAACACCTAATGTTTCTAATTAGAACAACTTCGGTAGTGTTTCCAATCTCACAGAAGCCTGAAAGTCTGTGTTTCTAGCAAGTTCCAAGATGATGTCAATGCTCCTGGTCTATGGCTTATTTTTTTTGCATATTTACTTTGCAAGGCTCTAGTCCACATCTGTCCCATCCTTACAGCATAACCCCAAACCCCAAAACCCTGAAAATAAAGAACTGAAGGGCCTCGTATGAGGTAATGAAATGTGATTCTAGAATACGGACCTCTGCCATCTACTTCCTTAGGCCATGCTTCTTCACTGTCATTACTCCAGTCATGTATTATAACCAATTCAGTTGTCAAGTGACCTATCTATATCAAAACATGCTACCAGGTGCACTAACCACACTTCCCAATTCATTCTGTGATGCCAGTATTACTTTAATAACAAAACCAGGCAAAAAAACCATAAGAAAAGAAAACTAGAGTCCAACATAGATGTTAAAATCCTTAATAAAATATTAGTAGATACAATCCATCAGTATATAAACAAGGTTATATAGCCTAACCAGTTAGGATTCTTCCCAGTTGTTTTAACACAAATAAAAACTGTTAATATAATACATCATATTTATAAAGAACAAAAACCACAGATACTTTCTAATAGATAGAAACAAATCACTTTACAAAATCTGACATCCAAAAACTCTCAACAGACCAGAAGTACAAGGGAAGCTTCCTCAATCTGATAAAGAACATCTAAAAAACCCCCCAAAAACAAACAAACAAAAAAACACCCCAGGTAATATTATACTAATGGTGAAAGACTGAATGTGAATGTTTTCCACCTAATATTGAGAACGAGGCAAAGACGTCTGATCTTATTACTTCTATTTAATATTGTATGGAGGGTTCTAACCGAGAAATTTATTAAAAAAGATAAAGGAAAGAAAAAAGAGAAAAAATTTTGAAAATGTGTTTAGGTAGGAAAGAAATATGTAAAGAAATAAGTAAAACTCTTTATTAGCAGTGACATGTTCCTGTTTGTAGATAATCCCAAAGAATCATAAAAATTACTACAACTGAGTTTAGCAAGGGCACAGAGCATAGAATCAAAATACAAAAAATCAATTGTATGCTAGGAATGGACAATCGAAAATGAAACTAAGAAAGCAATTTTATGCATAATAGGATAAAAAAAGAATACTTAAAAAGTTAACAAAAATGTATGAGACTTGTACAATGAAACTAGGAAATATTGTGAGAAATTTTTAAAGATATAAATAAAGAGACATCTTATGCTCATGGATTGGAAATCTCAATATTGCCAAAATGACAATTCTCCCCAGATTGACCTATAAATTTAATGCAAACACTATCAAATTCCCAGCTGATGTTTTAGTAGAAATTATAAGCTGATCCTAAAATATATGTAGAAATGCAAAAGACTTAGCACTGCCAAAACAATTTTTAAAAGAAAAATAAATTGGAGGACTTTACTAATTTCAGAACTTGCTATAAAGCCACAATAATTAAGACAATGTGATAGTCACACAAGGAAAGGCATATAGATCAATGGAACAGAACTGATAGTCCATAAATAAATGCTTACATGTATGGTTGATTTTCAACAATGATACGAAGGCAGTTTAAAGGCAGAAACAATAGTCTTTTCAACAAATTGTGCTGAGACAATTGGATATCCACATACAAAAGAAACAAGTAGATCTTCTTCTCAAACTATAAAAAAATTTAACTCAAACTTGATCATAGACCTAAATGTAATAGCTAAAAATATAAAACCTTTAGAACAAATCATAGGAGAACAACACTTTAACCTTGGGTTAACAAATAATTTTTGATATGACATCACAAACACAACACATAAAAGAAAAAAATTCATTAATTGGGCCTCATTGAAATTAAAGACTTTTGTACTTGCAGCGGCACAATTAAGAAAATAAAAAGTTAAGCCACAGACTAGAGAAAATATTTGAAAGTCAAGTATGTTATGAAGGACTTATAAACAGAATATTTAAAGAACTCATTACTCGATGAAGAAGGAAAATGACTCAATTTAAAAATAGGCATGGGGCTTCCCTGGTAGTGCAGTGGTTGAGAGTCTGCCTGCCGATGCAGGAGACGAGGGCTCGTGCCCCGGTCCAGGAAGATCTCACATGACGCGGGAGCGGCTAGGCCTGTGAGCCATTGCTGCTGAGCCTGTGCGTCCGGAGCCTGTGTTCCACAACGGGAGAGGCCACAACAGTGAGAGGCTTACGTAGCGCAAAAAAAAATAAAATAAAATAAAATAAAATAAATAATAAAAGTAGGCAGAAGATGTCAATAGATATTTCACTATGTATCCATTTGAAAGGCTATAATGAAAAAGACAAGTCAAAAGCAAGTACTGGAGTAGATTACTTTAAAATGGTACAGCGAGTTTGGAAAGCAGTTTGTCAGTGTCTTCAAAAGTTAAACATAAACCTACAATACAACCCAGATTCTATTCCTGGGAATTTACCCGAGATAAATGAAAACTTATATCTACAAAAGACATATACATGAATGTTCACAGAGGCATCATTTGTAATAGTAGCAAACTGAAAACAATAAAAATATCTGACAACTGATTAATAGATAAATAAAAGCCATACAAATGGAATATAATTCAGCAACATAAAGGAATGTGCTACTAACGTATGCTAATATATAGATAAACCTTAAAACGTTATTTTTTATTAACTTGTTCAACAAATATTTCTTTTTTTTCTGTTTTATTGAGATAGAATTGACATTATATCTCTGTATTAGTTTTATATATTTTTTTTTAACTCTTTTAACATCTTTATTGGAGTATAACTGTTTTACAATAGTGTGTTAGTTTCTCCTTTACAACAAAGTGAATCAGTTATACATATACATATGTTCCCATATCTCTTCCCTCTTGTGTCTCCCTCCC
>NC_041228.1:44844001-44846506 GCF_002837175.3 Physeter macrocephalus
AGATTGCTTTTGCTATTTGGGGTCTTTTGTGTTTCCATACAAATTGTGAAATTTTTTTTTCTAGTTCTGTAAAAAATGCTAGTGGTAGTTTGATAGGGATTGCATTGAATCTGTAGATTGCTTTGGGTAGTAGAGTCATTTTCACAATGTTGATTCTTCCAATCCAAGAACATGGTATATTTCTCCACCTATTTGTATCATCTTTAATTTCTTTCATCAGTGTCTTATAGTTTTCTGCATACAAGTTTTTTGTCTCCTTAGGTAGGTTTATTCCTAGATATTTTATTCTTTTTGTTGCCGTGGTAAATGGGAGTGTTTTCTTAATTTCACTCTCAGATTTTTCATCATTAGTGTATAAGAATGCCAGAGATTTCTGTGCATTAATTTTGTATCCTGCTACTTTACCAAATTCATTGATTAGCTCTAGTAGTTTTCTGGTAGCATCCTTAGGATTCTCTATGTATAATATCATGTCATCTGCAAATAGTGACAGCTTTACTTCTTCTTTTCCTATTTGGATTCCTTTTATTTCTTTTTTTTCTCTGATTGCTGTGGCTAGAACTTCCAAAACTATGTTGAATAAGAGTGGTGAGAGTGGGCAACCTTGTCTTGTTCCTGATCTTAGTGGAAATGGTTTCAGTTTTTCACCATTGAGAACAATGCTGGCTGTGGGTTTGTCATATATGGCCTTTATTATGTTGAGGAAAGTTCCCTCTATGCCTACTTTCTGCAGGGTTTTTATCATAAATGGGTGCTGAATTTTGTCAAAAGCTTTCTCTGCATCTATTGAGATGATCATATGGTTTTTCTCCTTCAGTTTGTTGATATGGTGTATCACGTTGATTGATTTGCGTATATTGAAGAATCCTGGGATAAACCACACTTGATCATGTTGTATGATGCTTTAAATGTGCTGTTGGATTCTGTTTGCTAGTATTTTGTTGAGGATTTTTGCATCTATGTTCATCAGTGATGTTGGCCTGTAGTTTTCTTTCTTTGTGACGTCTTTGTCTGGTTTTGGTATCAGGGTGATGGTGGCCTCATAGAATGAGTTTGGGAGTGTTCCTCCCTCTGCTATCTTTTGGAAGAGTTTGAGAAGGATAGGTGTTAGCTCTTCTCTAAATGTTTGATAGAATTCGCCTGTGAAGCCATCTGGTCCTGGGCTTTTGTTTGTTGGAAGATTTTTAATCACAGTTTCAATTTCAGTGCTTGTGATTGGTCTGTTCATATTTTCTATTTCTTCCTGGTTCAGTCTCGGCAGCTTGTGCATTTCTAAGAATTTGTCCATTTCTGCCAGGATGTCCATTTTATTGGCATACAGCTGCTTGTAGTAATCTCTAATAATCTTTTGTATTTCTGCAGTGTCAGTTGTTACATCTCCTTTTTCATTTCTAATTCTATTGATTTGAGTCTTCTCCCTTTTATTCTTGATGAGTCTGGCTAATGGTTTATCAATTTTATTTATCTTCTCAAAGAACCAGCTTTTAGTTTTATTGATCTTTGCTACTGTTTTCTTCATTTCTTTTTCATTTATTTCTGATCTGATCTTTATGATTTCTTTCCTTCTGCTAAATTTGGGGTTCTTTTGTTCTTCTTTCTCTAATTGCTTTAGGTGCAAAGGTAGGTTGTTTATTCGAGATGTTTCCTGTTTCTTAAGGTAGGATTGTATTGCTATAAACTTCCCTCTTAGAACTGCTTTTGCTGCATCCCATAGGTTTTGGGTCGTCGTGTCTCCATTGTCATTTGTTTCTAAGTATTTTTTGATTTCCTCTTTGATTTCTTCAGTGATCACTTCGTTATTAAGTAGTGTATTGTTTAGCCTCCATGTGTTTGTATTTTTTACAGATCTTTTCCTGTAATTGATATCTAGTCTCATAGCGTTGTGGTCAGAAAAGATACTTGATATGATTTCAATTTTCTTAAATTTGCCAAGGCTAGATTTGTGACCCAATATATGATCTATCCTGGAGAATGTTCCATGAGCACTTGAGAAAAATGTGTATTCTGTTGTTTTTGGATGGAATGTCCTATAAATATCAATTAAGTCCATCTTGTGTAATGTATCATTTAAAGCTTGTGTTTCCTTATTTATTTTCATTTTGGATGATCTGTCCATTGGTGAAAGTGGGGTGTTAAAGTCCCCTACTATGATTGTGTTACTGTTTGATTTGTGACCCAATGTATGATCTATCCTGGAGAATGTTCCATGAGCACTTGAGAAAAATGTGTATTCTGTTGTTTTTGGATGGAACGTCCTATAAATATCAATTAACTCCTTCTTGTTTCATGCATCATGTAAAGCTTGTGTTTCCTTATTTTTTATTTTGAATGATCTATCCATTGGTGAAAGTGGGGTCTTAAATTCCCCTACTATGATTGTGTTACTGTTGATTTCCCCTTTTATGGCTGTTAGTATTTGCCTTATGTATTGAGGTGCTCCTATGTTGGGTGCATAAAGATTTACAATTGTTATATCTTCTTCAAGGATCGATCCCTTGATCATTA
>NC_041228.1:44848755-44855831 GCF_002837175.3 Physeter macrocephalus
GGCCTCTTGTTGGCAGCAGCAGCAACCCTAGGGTCCCACGCCCGTCTCTGCTGTCCGCGCCGACAGCCACGTATATATATTTTTAAATGATTTCCACAATAATTTTAGTTAACACCCATTACCAAATACAGTTACAATATAGTTACAACATTTTTTCTTGTGATGAGAACTTTTAAGATCTAGACTCTTAGCAACTTTTAAATATACAATACAGTATTGTTAACTATAGTCACCATGAAAATATTATATTAAGTGAAAGAAATGACACAAAAAACTACATATTTTATGCTTCCATTTATATGAAATATCTAGAAAAGACAAATTCATAAAGAAAGAAATCAGAACAATAGGTCCCTAGGGTTTGGGGGTGGGAGTGTAGATAAGCTACAAATGGGCACATGAAAAATTTGGGGGATGCTGGACCTCTTCTTAAACTAGATTATGATGACGTTTACACAGCTAAATTTACTAAAGATCCTTACCTGAAAAAAATATTTTAAGGGAAAAATGAGGATAAAGATTAGAAATAAGATATTTTTCCTTTTATTATTTCAGTACCTCACCCCATTTTTGCTTAAATACTAATTAATGGTGACACTAGCTGTCTAATCCGTTCAAGATATTAGTCACAACATATCCTCTTCAAAAAAAAAATGTGTTGTTGCAACAGGCAAACAGTTTGAGTGTTTTGCTTGTTCTGAGGGTACCAGCTAAATGCCTGATCCACATGTGTTCATTTCACATAATATTTTTATGACAATTCTGAAGCAGCAGTGCTTCTCATCCTGCACTTTTTTCATGGTTAAGTGACTCCTGGCCCTGCCCTTTCTCTTTTTTTTTTTTTAAGTTAATTTTTTTGTAGTATAGCTGCTTTACAATGTTGTGTTAGTTTCTGCTGTACAGCAAAGTGAATCAGTTATAGGTATACATATATCCCCTCTTTTTTAGATTTCCTTCCTGCTAGGTCAACACAGAGCATTGAGTAGAGTTCCCCGTGCTATACAGTAAGTTCTCGTTAGTTATCTATTTTAAACATAATAGTGTGTATATGTCAATCCCAATCTCCCAATTCATCCCACCTCCCCATCCCCCTTGGTATCCATAAGTTTGTTCTCTACATCTGTGTCTCTGTTTCTGTTTTGCAGATAAGTTCATCTGTACCATTTTTCTAGATTCACATATAAGTGATATTATATGATATTTGTTTTTCTCTTTCTGACTTACTCTGTATGACAGCCTCTAGGTCCATCCACATCTCTGCAAATGGCAATATTCCATTCCTTTTAATGGCTGAATAATATTCCATTGTATATATGTACCACATCTTCTTTATCCATTCTTTTGTTGATGGACATTTAGGTTGCTTCCATGTCCTGGCTATTGTAAATAGTGCTGCAATGGACATTGGGGTGCATGTATCTTTTTAAATTATGGTTTTCTCTGGGTATACGCCCAGGAATGGGATTGCTGAGTCATATGGTAGTGATCTGCCCTTTCTTTAAAAAACAAAACCACAAAATGCAAAGGTGCCAAGGTTCCTTATGAGTAGTGGGTTATACAAGGCTCCAGAATTTTCCACTTGTCATGGTTCACACTGAGCCAGTGTTTCACTCAACTCCTTTTCATCTTGTTGGTGAGGGAGAGAGTCTCACCCTTGTGTTAGGGGGATGGCTGAGTACACAGCACCCCACACTGGACAGATGAGATTGACAGCAGTTTGTTAGTCACATATACTCACAGCCTTAGGGAGGAGGACATCACATGCCATGCAGGGCCCTGTGGGGGTTACATTTGGGAACAGAGTGAACAACTAAGGCCTGTGGGAAGCAGGCTTTGTATTTTCAAGACTGTGGGGTGTCCATTAGCTCGATGGGAACATGTGACTGGATTGTTTGAGTAATTCCATAGACTAGGAGAGAACTGAAACCTGCTACTCAGGCATAAACAGGAAGTACACTTGGTCCATTTGATTAGGGGGATTGTTTGGCTAGGGGCCCTTATTTTCAGGAGCAGTTTGGAAAGGGTAACTTGTAGTTAGGTCATCTGAGGCCCTCCTGGTTTTACCACTGTCCAGGCAGTACATAATATTGAGCCTTTTTAGGTCTTATACCACATCAAGTTAAATACATGAAACACCTTATTTTTGATGATTATATACCCAGAAAAGTGAATCAACCATCCTTTACAAATTCTCTATTTATCCTCCTTTTAGTCACAGTATCTGTCAACTATATAAGTTGGAGACAAAAACACTACAAAATTAATTACCTAGATGTCCTCTATCAGGTGATTTATATACTTGGAAAGAAAAGCAATAAGCATAATTTTTAAAAGTTTGTATTGGAATATAGTTGATTTACAATGTTGTGTTAGTTTCAGGTGTATAGCAAAGTGAATCAGTTATACATATACATATATCCACTTTTTTTTGTTAGTCACATATACTCACAGCCTTAGGGAGGAGGACATCACATGCCATGCAGGGCCCTGTGGGGGTTACATTTGGGAACAGAGTGAACAACTAAGGCCTGTGGGAAGCAGGCTTTGTATTTTCAAGACTGTGGGGTGTCCATTAGCTCGATGGGAACATGTGACTGGATTGTTTGAGTAATTCCATAGACTAGGAGAGAACTGAAACCTGCTACTCAGGCATAAACAGGAAGTACACTTGGTCCATTTGATTAGGGGGATTGTTTGGCTAGGGGCCCTTATTTTCAGGAGCAGTTTGGAAAGGGTAACTTGTAGTTAGGTCATCTGAGGCCCTCCTGGTTTTACCACTGTCCAGGCAGTACATAATATTGAGCCTTTTTAGGTCTTATACCACATCAAGTTAAATACATGAAACACCTTATTTTTGATGATTATATACCCAGAAAAGTGAATCAACCATCCTTTACAAATTCTCTATTTATCCTCCTTTTAGTCACAGTATCTGTCAACTATATAAGTTGGAGACAAAAACACTACAAAATTAATTACCTAGATGTCCTCTATCAGGTGATTTATATACTTGGAAAGAAAAGCAATAAGCATAATTTTTAAAAGTTTGTATTGGAATATAGTTGATTTACAATGTTGTGTTAGTTTCAGGTGTATAGCAAAGTGAATCAGTTATACATATACATATATCCACTTTTTTTTTTTTTGTAGATTCTTTTCCCATATAGTTATTACAGAGTATTGAGTAGAGCTCCCTGTGCTGCACAGCAGGATTTATTAGTTCTCTATTTTATATATAGTAATATGTATATGTCAATCCCAATCTCCCAGTTTAACCCTCCCCCCTCATCCCCTGGTAACCATAAATTTGTTTTCTACATCCGTGACTCTACATCTGCTCTGTAAATAAGTTCATTGGTACACTTTTTTTTTTAGATTCCACATATAAGCGATATCATATGATATTTATCTTTCTGTGTCTGACTTACTACACTCAGTATGACAATCTCTAGGTCCATCCATGTTGATGCAAATGGCATTACTTTGTTCTTTTTTTTTGCGGTATGTGGGCATCTTACTGTTGTGGCCTCTCCCGTTGCGGAGCACAGGGTCCAGATGCACAGGCTCAGTGGCAATGGCTCACGGGCCTAGCCATTCTGTGGCATGTGGGATCTTCCTGGACTGGGGCACAAACCCGCGTCCCCTGCATCAGCAGGTGGACTCTCAACCACTACGCCACCAGGGAAGCCCTTTGTTCTTTTTTATGGCTGAGTAATATTCCATTGTATATATATATACAACATATTCTATATCCATTCCTTCGCTGATGGACGTTTAGGTTGCTTCCATGTCCTGGCTATTTTAAATAGTGTTACAATGAACATTGGAGTACATGTATGTTTTTGAATTATGATTTTCTCTGGGAATATGCCCAGAGGTGGAATTGCTGGGTCATATAGTAGTTCTATTGTTAGTTTCTTAAGGAACATCCATACTGCTCTCCAGAGTGGATGTACCAATTTACATTCCCACCAAGAGTGTAGGAGTGTTCGCTTTTTTCCACACCCTTTCCAGAATTTACTATTTGTAGATTTTTGGATGATGGACATTCTAACTGGTGTGGGGTGATACGTCATTGTAGTTTTGATTTGCATTTCTCTAAAAATTAGTGATGTTGAGCATCTTTTCATGTGCTTTTTGACCATCTGTATGTCTTCCTTGGAGAAATGTCTATTTAAATCTTCTGCCCATTTTTTGCTTGGGTTATTTGTTTTTTTGATATTGAGCTGTATGAGCTGTTTGTATATTTTGGAGATTAACCCCTTGTCGGTTACTTTGTTTGAAAATATTTTCTCTATTCTAAGGATTGTCTTTTTGTTTTGTTTATGGTTTCCTTTGCTGTGTGAAAGCTCTTAAGTTTAATTAGATCCCATTTGTTTATTTGTGTTTGTATTTTCATTACACTAGGAGGTGGATCAAAAAAGATCTTGCTGTGATTTATGTCATAGAGTGTTCTGCCTATGTTTTCCTCTAAGAGTTTTGTAGTGTCTGGCCTTATATTTAGGTCTTTAATCCATTTTGAGTTCATTTTTCAGTATGGTGTTAGGGAGTTTTCTAATTTCATTTTTTCACGTGTAGGTGTCCAATTTTCCCAGAACCACTTATAGAAGACTGTCCTTTATCTATTGTATATTCTTGATTCCTGTGTAATAGATTAGGTGCATGGGTTTATCTCTGGGTTTTCTATACTCCTCCATTGATATATATTTGCGTTTTTGTGTCACTACCATACTGTCTTGATTACTGTAGCTTTGTGTATAGTTTGAAGTCAGGGAGCCTGATTCCACCAGCTCCAGTTTTCATTCTCAACAGTGCTGTGGCTACGTGGGATCGTTTGTGTCTCCATACAAACTGTAATATTTTTTTTCTTTTTTTTAACATCTTTATTGGAGTATAATTTCTTTACAATGGAGTGTTAGTTTCTGCTTTATAACAAAGTGAATCAGTTATACATATACATATGTCCCCATATCTCTTCCGTCTTGCATCTCCCTCCCTCCCAACCTCCTTATCCCACCCCTCTAGGTGGTCACAAAACACGGACCTGATCTCCCTGTGCTATGCGGCTGCTTCCCACTAGCTATCTATTTTACCTTTGGTACTGTATATAAGTCCATGCCACTCTCACTCTTTGTCCCAGCTTACCCTTCTCCCTCCCCGTATCCTCAAGTCCATTCTCTAGTAGGTCTGCATCTTTATTCCCGTCTTGCCCCTAGGTTCTTCATGACTTTTTTTTTTGATTCCACATATATGTGTTAGAACATGATATTTGTTTTTCTCTTTGTGACTTACTTCACTCTGTATGACAGTCTCTATGTCCATCCACCTCTCTACAAATAATTCATTTTTTTTCCTTTTTATGGCTAATATTCCGTTGCATATATGTGCCACACCTTCTTTATCCATTCATCTGTTCATGGACAAATCAGTTGCTTCCATGTTCTGGCTATTGTAAATAGAGCTGCAATGAACATTTTGGTACATGACTCTTTTTGAATTATGGTTTTCTCAGGGTATATGACCAGTAGTGGGATTGCTGGTTCTTATGGTAGCTCTATTTTTAGTTTTTTAAGGAACATCCATACTGTTTTCCATAGTGGCTGTATCAATTTACATTCCCACCAGCAGTGCAAGAGGGTTCCCTTTTTATCTCATTGTAGCTTTGAGTTGCATTTCTCTAATGATTAATGATGTTCAGCGTTCTTTCATGTGTCTGTTGGAATCTGTATATCTCCATTGGGGAAATGTCTATTTAGGTATTCTGACCATTTTTGGATTGCGTTGTTTGTATTTTATAATATTGAGCTGTATGAGCTGCTTGTAAATTTTGAAGATTAATCCTATGTCAGTTGCTTCATTTGCAAATATTTTCAGCCATTCTGAGGGTTGTCTTTTCTTCTTGTTTATGGTTTCCTTTGCTGTGCAAAAGCTTTTAAGTTTCATTAGGTTCCATTTGTTTATTTTGGTTTTTATTTCCATTCCTCTAGGAGGTGGGTCAAAAGGATCTTGCTGTGATTTATGTCATGGAGTCCACTGTATATTCTTGCCTCCTTTATCAAAGATAAGGTGACCATATGTGTGTGGGTTTATCTCTGGGCTTTCTATCCTTTTCCATTGATCTATATTTCTGTTTCTGTGCGAGTACCATAATGTCCTGATTACTGTAGCTCTGTAGTATAGTCTGAAGTCAGGGAGCCTGATTCCTCCAGGTTCATTTTTCTTTCTCAAGATTGCTATGGCTATTCGGGGTCCTTTGTGTCTCCATACAAATTGTGAAATTTTTTGTTCTAGTTTTGTGAAAAATGCCAGTGGTAATTTGATAGGGATTGAATTGAATCTGTAGATTGCTTTGGGTAGTAGAGTCATTTTCACAAAGTTGATTCTTCCAATCCAAGAACATGGTATATCTCTCCATCTATTTGTATCATCTTTAATTTCTTTCATCAGTGTCTTATAATTTTCTGCATACAGGTCTTTTGTCTACTTAGGTAAGTTTATTCCTATGTTTTATTCTTTATGTTGCAATGGTGAATGGGAGCATTTCTTTAAATTTTCTTTCAGATTTTTCTTCACTGCAAAATATAAGAATGCAAGAGATTTCTGTGCCTTAATTTTGTAGCTTGCAACTTTACCAAATTCATTGATTAGCTCTAGTAGTTTTCTGGTGGCATCTTTAGGATTCTCTATGTATAGTATCATGTCATCTGCAAACAGTGAGAATTTTACTTCTTCATTTCCAATATGTATTCCTTTTATTTCTTTTTCTTCTCTGATTTCCTTGGCTAGGACTTCCACAACTATGTTGAATAATAGTTGCAAGAGTGAACATCCTTGTCTTTTTCCTTATCTTAGAAGAAGTGCTTTCAGTTTTTTACCATTGGCAATGGTGTTTGCTGTAGGTTTGTTGTACATGGCTTTTATTATTTTGAGGTAAGTTCCCTCTATGTCTGTTTTCTGGAGAGTTTTTATCAAAATCTGTATTGAGTTTTGTCAAAAGCTTTCTCTGCATCTATTGAGATGATCATATGGTTTTTCTCCTTCAGTTTGTTGATATGGTGTATCACGTTGATTGATTT
>NC_041228.1:44863206-44906408 GCF_002837175.3 Physeter macrocephalus
GCCTTACATTTAGGTCTTTAATCCATCTTGAGTTTATTTTTGTGTGTGGTGTTAAGGAGTGTTCTAATTTCATTCTTTTACATGTAGCTCCCCAGTTTTCCCAGCACCACTTATTGAAGAGGCTGTCTTTTCTCCACTGTATATTCTTGCCTCCTTTATCAAAGATAAGGTGACCATATGTGTGTGGGTTTATCTCTGGGCTTTCTATCCTTTTCCATTGATCTATATTTCTGTTTCTGTGCGAGTACCATACTGTCCTGATTACTGTAGCTCTGTAGTATAGTCTGAAGTCAGGGAGCCTGATTCCTCCAGGTTCATTTTTCTTTCTCAAGATTGCTATGGCTATTCGGGGTCCTTTGTGTCTCCATACAAATTGTGAAATTTTTTGTTCTAGTTTTGTGAAAAATGCCAGTGGTAATTTGATAGGGATTGAATTGAATCTGTAGATTGCTTTGGGTAGTAGAGTCATTTTCACAATGTTGATTCTTCCAATCCAAGAACATGGTATATCTCTCCATCTATTTGTATCATCTTTAATTTCTTTCATCAGTGTCTTATAATTTTCTGCATACAGGTCTTTTGTCTACTTAGGTAAGTTTATTCCTATGTTTTATTCTTTATGTTGCAATGGTGAATGGGAACATTTCTTTAAATTTTCTTTCAGATTTTTCTTCACTGCAAAATATAAGAATGCAAGAGATTTCTGTGCCTTAATTTTGTAGCTTGCAACTTTACCAAATTCATTGATTAGCTCTAGTAGTTTTCTGGTGGCATCTTTAGGATTCTCTATGTATAGTATCATGTCATCTGCAAACAGTGAGAATTTTACTTCTTCATTTCCAATATGTATTCCTTTTATTTCTTTTTCTTCTCTGATTTCCTTGGCTAGGACTTCCACAACTATGTTGAATAATAGTTGCAAGAGTGAACATCCTTGTCTTTTTCCTTATCTTAGAAGAAGTGCTTTCAGTTTTTTACCATTGGCAATGGTGTTTGCTGTAGGTTTGTTGTACATGGCTTTTATTATTTTGAGGTAAGTTCCCTCTATGTCTGTTTTCTGGAGAGTTTTTATCAAAATCTGTATTGAGTTTTGTCAAAAGCTTTTTCTGAATCTATTGAGATGATCATATGTTTTTTTATTCTTTAACTTGTTAATATGGTGTACCACGTTGAATGATTTCTGTATATTGAAGAATCCTTGTATCACCTGGATATATACCAGTTGATCATGGTGTATGGTCCTTTTAATGTGTTGTTGGATTGTATTTGCTGGTATTTTCTTGAGCATTTTTGCATCTATGTATATCAGTGTAATTTTCATTTTTTGCTAGTTTTGCTATCAGGGTCATGGTGGCCTTGTAGAATGGGCTTGGGAGTGTTCCTTCCTCTGCAATTTTTGGAAGAATTTGAGATGGATAAGTGTTAACTCTTCTCTAAATTTTTGATAGTAAACACTTGTGAAGCCATCTGGTCACAGACTTTTGTTTCTTGGAATATTTTTATCACAGTTTCAATTTCATTAGTTATGATTGATCTGTCCATATTTTCTATTTCTTCCTGGTTCAGCCTTGAAAGGTTGTACTTTTCCAAGAATTTGTCCTTTCCTTCCAGGTTGTCCATTTTATTGGCATACAGTTGCTTGTAGTAGTCTACTATGCTCCTTTGTATTTCTGTGGTTTCAGTTGCAGCTTCTCCTACTTCATTTCTAATTTTATTGATTTGAGTCATCTCCTTTTTTTTCTTGATGAGACTGTCTAAAAGTTTATCAATTTTGTTATCTTCTCAGGAACCAGTTTTTAGTTTCATTGATCTTTGCTATTGTTTTCTTCTCTATTTCATTTATTTCTCTTCTGTTTTTTGTGATTTCTTTCCTTTTGCTAACTTTGGGTTTTTGTTTGTTCTTCTTTCTATAGTTGCTTTACATGTAAGGTTAGTTTGCTTATTTGAGATTTTTCTTGTTTCTTGAGGTCAGATTATATTGCTATAAACTTCCCTCTTAGAACTGCTTTTGCTGCATCCCATAGGGTTTGGGTCATCGTGTTTTCATTGTCATTTGTGTCTAGGTATTTTTTTATTTCTTCTTTGATTTATTCAGTGCTGTCTTGGTTATTTAGTAACATATTCTTTAGCTTACATGTGTTTATGTTTTTCACAATTTTTTTTTCCTGTAGCTGTTTTCTGATCTCATAGTGTTGTGGTTGCAAAGATGTTTGATATGATTTCATTTTTCTTAAATTTAGCAGGCTTGATTTGTGGCCCAAGATGTGATCTATCCTGGAGAATGCTCCATGTGCACTTGAGAAGAAAATGTATTCTACTGCTTTCAGATGGAGTGTCCTATAAATATGAATTAAGTCTATCTGGTCTAATGTTTCATTTAAAGTTGTGTTTTTTTATTAATTTTCTGTCCTAATGATCTGTCCATTGGTGTAAGTGAGGTGTTAAAGTCCCCCACTATTATTGTGTTACTATCAATTTCCCTTTTTATGGCTTTTAGCATTTTCCTTCTGTATTGAGATATTCCTGTGTTGGATGCATAAATATGTACAATTGTTCTATCTTCTTCTAGGATTGATTCCTTGATCATTATGTAGTATCCTTCTTTGTCTCTTGTAACAGTCTTTATTTTAATGTCTGTTTTGTCGATATCAGTATTGCTACTGCAGCTTTCTTTTGATTTCCATTTGCATGGAAAATCTTTTCCTCTCCCTTCACTTTCAGTCTGTATATGTCTTTAGGTCTGAATAGGGTCTCTTGTAGACAGCATATATATATGTCTTGTTTTTTATCCATTTATGCAGTCTGTGATTTTTGGTTGGAGCATTTAATCCATTTACATTTAAGGTAATTGTCGATATGTATATTCCTATTGCCATTTTCTTAATTGTTTTGTGGTGGTTTTGTAGTTCTTTTTTCTTCCCTTCTCTTGTGTTTCCGCCTTAGAGAATTTCCTTTAGCATTTGTTGTAATGCTGGTTTGATGATGCTGAATTCTCTTAGCTTCTGCCTCTTTGTAAAACTTTTGATTTTTCTGTGAAATCTGAATGAAAGCCCTGTTGAATAGAGTATTCTTAGTTGTAGGTTTTTTTCCCTTTTATCACTTTAAATATATCATGCCACTCCCTTCTGCCCTGCAGAGTTTCTGCTGAATTATCAGCTGATAACTTTATGGGTATTCCCTTTTATGTTATTTGTTGCTTTCAATAGTTTTTCTTTGTTTATAATTTTTGTTAGTTTCATTAATATGTGTCTCGGCATGTTCCTCCTTGGATTTATGCTGTATTGGACTCTCTGTGTTTCCTGGATTTAATTGACTATTTCCTTTCCCATGTTAGGGAAGTTTTTGACTATAACCTCTTCAAATAGTTTCTCAGGCTCCTTCTCTTTTTCTTCTTCTTCTGGGACCTCTATAATTTGAATACTGGTGCATTCAATGTTGTCCCAGTGGTCTCTGAGACTGTCCTCATTACTTATCATTCTTTTCTTCCTTATTCTTTTCCATGGCAGAGATTTCCACTATTCTGTCTTCCAGGTCATTTATGCATCCTTCTGCCTCAGTTATTCTGTTGTTGATTCATCCTAGTTTAATTTTCATTTTAGCTATTGTCTTATTCATCTCTGTTTGTTCTTTAGTTCCTCTAGGGCTTTGTTAAACTTTTCTTGTATCTTCTCAATCCATGCCTCCATTCTTTTTCCAAGGTCTTGGATCATCTTTATTATCATTGATCTGAATTCATTTTTAGGTAGATTTCCTGCCTCCTCTTCATTTAGTTGTTGTTATAGATTTTTATCTTTCTCCTTCAGTCTGCAACATATTTCTTTGTCATCTTATTTTGTCAAGCTTACTGTGTTTGTGTTCTCCCTTCCACAGGCTGAAGGATTGTATTTCCTCTTGCTTTTGGTGTCTGCCCCCATGTGGATGAGGTTAGTCCAGAGTCTTGTGCCATTATCCCCTTGATAGGGAGTTTGATTGGTGTTGTGGTGATCCGAGCCTGTCCTAGATATTGAGTGGGGTCTCCCCTTTGCTCTGTGGTTGTCACTGTCCTGTCAGGGCAGGGTCTGCTAATTAGTTGTTGGAGTAGAGGCTCCCAGATATGTGTCTTAGCTGTGTGAGGTAGACAGTGTGAGGTAGGCAGGGTTGGAGCCTACCTGAAGTGTGAGGTAGGCAGGGAGGTCAGGTCCCAGGACTGCAATAGTCATGCACCTGGACCCACTGTGGGAGTTATGGAGGCAGCTCAGACTCTGGTCTGGCCCAACCCCCACATGTGTGTGCCCACAGAGCCCCAAGCTGCTAAAGCCAGACACATCCCAGCTGCAAGAACACTCGTTGTCCTTTTGGAGATTTCACAGGAGTTGGATTTAGGAAGCCATCAGTGGAGGTGTAACTTCACAGTTCTTGCAGCTACAAGGAGAGATTTCAGCTCTTCTTCCTTAATCACACAGCCTCTGGGTCTCAGTTGTGTTTTCACCCCCTCCTCTGGGTGAATTTCCTGGTGGGGGGAATTTTATGTGCCCTCCCAGGATAGTGGGGCAGGTCCTGGAACCCACTGATCTATTTCCAAGTGGGGAAAGCTGTCTGCACTCTCCTAGGACAGCGAGGTGGGTCCCGGCATCCACTGATGGATTCCCTACTTGGAGAAGCTATCTGCACCCTCCTGGGAGAGTGTGGGCAGGTCTTGGGGCCTGCTGGCATAATTCCTAATGGAAGAAGCTGCCTGCACTCTTCCAGGTCAGCAGGGTTGTGTCCTGGGGCCCGCTGGAGGAATTGTTAGTAGCTGGAGTTTCCGTGCCCTTCTGGGTCAGTGGGGGTGGGTCTTGTAGCCCACTGGCGGAATTCCTAGTTGGGGAAGTTGTCTGTGTGCTTCCAGATCAGCAGAGGTGGTTCTGTGATCTGTTGGCAGAATTCCTAGTATTGGGAGCTGTCTGCACCCTTCAGGGTCCAGAGGGGCAGGGCCTGGTGTCTGCCTATGGGTCTGGAAGAGGCTGCCAGAGCCCACCTCTCTAGCCCAAGATGACAGTGGTAACTTACGCCTGCCCCTGGAGTTCCTGTAGGTGGTGTCTTTTTGCCTGGGAGTGCTCACAGTAAAAGAAGTTCTTATGGTGTTTCTGCCCCTCTCTTCATCTGCCTTCCAATAACGGTGACTTACCTGTCTGGCTGGCCCAGGCTTCTTCCTAGTACGCCCTCAACTGCCAAGGCCTGACCTCTCCAGGCTGTTTCCACACCTAACCCTGGTCCTCTCTTTGGGACTGAGCTTCAGAGTCTAAATGAGCTTCAGCACCTGACCCCCACCCTCACCGACAGAGGAGTATCTCAGGTTGGGGAGCATAGGGTGGTGGTGCTGACCCTCTGTGCAGGTTACTCTCCATTTGCCTTCCACAAACCAGTTGCTACTCTCCCTTCCTAGGCTCCAAAACTTCCCTTCCAACCAGTCTGATCTCTCTGCTAGTGAGGAGTCTTTCCTCCTTCACAGCTCCCACTCCGGGGCACAGGCCCTGTCCTGATTCCTTCTTTTTCTTTTTCCTTTTGTCCTACCTGGTTATGTGGAGGTTTTCTTACCTTTTCAGACATCTGAAGTCTACTGTCAGTGCTCAGTAGTTGTTCTGTGTGAATCATTCCACTTGTAGATGTATTTTCAATATTTCTGTGGAGGGAGGTGAACACTACTTCCTACTCTTCCACCATCTTGATCCTGACTTTCTCACTAAGCATGATCTTATACATCATAAATCCCATAATAAACATAAGGAAGAGGTAAGTATTGCATATGGCTCCTGCATGTCCCCACTGAGCATCCTGTTCTACTCTAACCACACTATCATACTATATTGTTGGTTTAAGGTCATTGAGGATGGAGCTGTGTCATATTTGTCATATTGCCTCCAGCACTGAGCCTAATGTCTGGCAAAGTACAAGTCATGATACTAAATAGTTAATTAGAATTTATTATACCATGTACCAGACAATGTCCTAAGCAATAGGTACACATTATCCCATTTAATGATCACAATCACCTTATGAGATAGGCACTATCACTTCAGTTTTATAGATCAGGGGTTGATAATTTTTTCCTGTGAAGGAACAGACAGTAAATATTTTGGGTTTTGTGAGCATACAGTGTCAGTTGAGATACTGCCTCTACTCTTGTTGTGTAAAAGCAGCCAGAGACAATATGTAAATGAATAGGCATGGCCACATTCCAGTAAAACTTTATTTACAAAAACAGGAATTGGGTTGAATTCGGTCCATGAGTCTTAGGGTGTCAACAACAGTTTTAGTTGATACACTAATTCTTAGTGTGATTAAGTGATTTGTTCAAGGTCTCACAGCTCACAAGAGGCAGAGCAGGATTTTATACCCAGATTTGTTTGATTCCCAAACTCTTTTTCCTAACTACTATTCTGTAGTGCATCTAACTACTGTATTAGTCAATGGGGCTTCTTATACATGTGTTGAAATAAATGAAAATTTCTATTACTGTATTCATGTTACAAGAGAAAACATTGGGTTGTCAGCACATAGTCAGGGTTTCTGACTCCTATTCTAACTGAATTTAAAATATAATGAAAAATTAATCAGTCTGGTATCAGTAGCATTTTGTATTCTGCTTTAGTGGTATATCAAGTCTATATCCAATAGGAAAGACCAGTTGTTAATAGAAGAGAAACAGGCCTAGACTATGGGTTCTATTTTCCATTATTTGGATTATCATCTGTAAGAACCTCACCTTAATTCACTTTCACTTCCTTCAGGTTTTAACTATGGACTAATGCATTTGACTTTCCAGGGCTGTGAAATCCTAAACCTAGTCACAGTCCCATTGCTAGAAGAAATTAAAATAGTCCATCAACTAGCTCTTATTCTCTCTCAAATTATGTAATTACAAAAGACTAACAATGTTTTTTCGCACTTTGTTGAAAAAATTGCTTCCCAGCTGTGATACTGTCTTCTAATTTTTAACCAAAAATACATAGGATGAAGAATAAAAAATTGCTGACACATCTTAAACTGACTGCCTGAAATAATGGCATTACTAAGATGGTTCAAGTTTTATTTTCCGTAAACTGGAGGAATGAATAGCTACAGCTTTTGTTACTCATAATTCAGAGCTGGCTGGTATTAAAAAAAAAAAAAAAAAGAAATGTGGCATCCGGAAAATGTAACTAATTTGATGGTGTAAGCCTTCATAAATTATCAAGTATTCCCAGTAGCAGCCATGGAAAACTTAGAGAGAATATGAGCTGCCTTTAAATTGCTCACAACCAGAATTATTTTAAGGTGGTTGAGTTGCTGTTAGTATTAAAAGATGTTTGACTTATTGTTACCATTAATGGCTGACTCCACCTTTAAATAAGGTGATAGAAATTTGGAGTCACACACAAGTCAGCACAAGTGTCTTGAGGCTGTCATTCTTCTCTCTAATGAACTGCAGCTTACAGAAACTAGTTATGGGGGAAAAGTTGCTGTTACCTCTACCAGGAATGAAGTCTCCAGATTCCAAATCAAGTGTTGCTAAGGAGGAGGTACAGAGGCTCCACCTCCCAAATCTCTGCTCATATTGTGCTCATTCTGCCAAGAATAGAACAAGCAGCAAGATTGACTGCACAGTGGGAGAGCAATGACTCAGGGAAGGAGTTTTTAATATTCACAGTAAGTATAAAAAGCAGTCCCAGAACGACAGAACAATTTAGTGGCTAGAACAATTCCCAGGTCTAGAGTAGTAGGTTCTTGGCCAGGGGCTCTGGGTGAACATGAATCTACTATTGAATATCTACATGGTATTTGCCAAATAAGCTAGGTAATATTTGACCTTTCCAACTTGTCTAGAAAATGTATGTAAAAAGTATGCATATTTTTTAAATGAACATAATGCATAGCATAATTCCATCTTCTAAAATAATAGTAGACATTTATTGACTGCAAAGTATTTAGGTGAAATCTGAAGACTAACTCTCTTACACTTTGCTACTTGGCCAATGGAGAAAAACAAACAAATGAGCAAACAAAATATCAATTTCTCCCATTCAAAGATGAATAGTCAACCTTGGGAAAAAGTTAATTGAATTTGTCATTCTGGAGGTATTAAGGCCTAAACTGTCTGCCGAATTTTTGTCAGTTTCTATGGGAGGTACAAATGCCTCCATGAAGTTGTAGCACTGGGTAGTTTTGAGGTCTTTTGTTTTCCTTTGATTCTTCCACTATGCAATGGCTTTTATAAAAGAGAAGGGCAATTAGAAAATTAGAAGTATGAATTATGTGACTTAGGTCAAAAAATTAAAATTATAAGAGACCTTTTCCAACATCATCCAATATATTTTTTAAGTGGGGATAGGAGAAGAAGACTAGAAATAAACCAGCCTACATTAGAGTAGAAGTTTGGAGACTTCAGAGTTAAAAAGGCCATTTTCCAACGGCACAAGTACCTACAGCTGATTTGTAGGCTATTTTACAGAAATGTCCTCCTACTCCTCCCACTTGCTGGAAAAGAGGGAAAAGATAAATGGATCCTGTGGATCAGTTGCTTGAGATGGGGAGCTGGGGATGAGGAGCACTAATTTTAAGAAATAGATTATTAACATGCTTCCTATTCTCCAGCAACATCAGAGCTGTGAAAGAGCTTCAAAACTCTTTGAAAATACTAAAGAATGTTTGTTTTTTTTTAATAAAAATGCCACAACTACTGACTCTTGAATATTTGGTGCAAAAATTTTGGTTCTACTCTTTATATCTTTATTTATGATAATTACAGCATATATTAAGTTAGATGGTAACAATGATTTTTTTTAAAAATCACATTTGAAATATATAAAGAATAAAAGTGTCCAATTGTAGAAATGCATTTCTTCTGCAAAAAGAAGACAAAATGAGGTCAGAGGCTCTGACAGGCTCTGCCATCAGAGACACAGGTCTGTTGTGGTCAATCAAAGTGCAGTGACGAATCACAAGCATGTCTCCTCGTGTCTCAGGGTCTGCAAAGTTGATGGCATTGAGTGTAGCTGCTGAGGATACCTGCAGAAAATGCAACCATTTATCTATCTATCTGCATATCTCTACCTAGCTATCCATCTATCTATCATCTATTAGTCGATAGATCGATTCATTGATTTGTTGATCTATGTCTATTTATCACAATATGTGAACCCAGCCCCCTTGACACAGGTCGTTCATCAGTCATTGTGTTCCTGTCCAACAATTTAACAGAAGTTCACTTTGAGCAGTTGCCAATGAAAGCCCTTCCAGTTTGTCACAGGAAGAAAACATTGAAGAAAATGACTTAGTTCGCTTCATTTTGTTTAAATGAAGCACATACATTAAATTATCAAAAATTTCTTCTCTATTTTTAAAACAAAATATCCATTTAGAAGCCACATGAAAATCAAGTAAAAACAACAAAATGACATTTAAATAATAGAAAATAAAGGGATCCTTCTTGTGTATCATGAACAATGTAAAGGTAAAAAGCCCATTTGTATCCTCTGTTGAAGGAAGGGGACATTTGCTAAATGATCTTAAATAATGCCACATTGACCTTGATATATATTTAGCTAAAATAAGTACTCACAGTAAAAAAATATGAAAAAAAAATTGATCAATCTACTGAAAGAAAATTTATGCAAACAGCAAACCAGCTAAAGAGTTTGCCTGAACTGCTCAATTTAGTAAAATATAAAGATTTTGCAACTGTTTTCTATACTTCTGTAGAGAATAGCTCCATTTTTACCGTTCTTCAAAAAAAGTATTTTGGGGATTGATGCAGATGGAAGAGAATGAATTCCTCCAGCCAGCATGGAGAGCATGAGTCACACCAGGAGTGAGCACTACATGCAAGCCCCGGAATGGAACTGGGGAAACTCAAGTCCATACTCCTCATTCTACATATAAGGACGCTGATGTTCAGAGAAGCAAAAGTCATGCTCCCCAAACTTTAACATTTGTAGAAATATTCTTAAAATCTAGTTAAAATGATCATTTTGATCCAGTAGGTCTGGAGGGGGACTGGAATATGCATTTCTAACAAATTCACAAGTATTGTTGTTGTTGCTCCTCAATGGACCACACTCAGAATAGTGAAGAGCGAGAGGATTTCTCCATCTCAGTTAATGGAAGAAGTGAGGCCTTGATCTCCCAAGTGTACAGTTTTATGTTAAATGGAATAATTAATTCTCTTGTCAAATACAAGCAAGTAGCAGATTACTTTTTAAATTATTAATCAGAGTATTTTATTAGGTTTAATCCCAGTTTTGTCATTTACTCGTATGTGACTTTGGGCAAGTTTTCTACCTTCTCTATGTCTCAATTTCCTCAACTGTAAAATAGTGTTGATAATATATACCACATAGAGGTTGGGTTTTTTGGTGGGGGGTGTTACCTAAAGTAAATAACAGTGACTGGGATATGCTAGCACTCAAAAAATGTTAGATTTATTGTCAAAGAAGAATGTGGTCTGACTAATTTTACAGGTATAGAACCTGAGACTTAGAAGAAAAGAAGAGCAGAATCAGAATTAAGATTATTTATTGCTGCTTGTGACACTAAGAGAGAGAAAAGTTCAAAAAGCATATTATCAACTTTTTCTAGAGTGGCAAGGGAAATTGCATGTGCTGAACACTGATTTTGCCTCAGATACCAAATAGTAACATCTTTAATTTTCTTAACAGCCCTGCGAAATTGCACTGTTACCCCCATGTTATAGGTGGGAAAACCAAGACGCACACATTAAATGACTGGCTGGGAGCCTCATGGCTGCAAACACTGCAAGTCTAAGGTTTGGCCTCAGCTTGGTTGTATCTAAAACCTGTGTGAGGGCACTGAGTGTGAGCCCTTGGGGGTGGGAAAGTTGGGGTCTGGTTTCAGTTTAGTAAGGCAAGGCTTTCAGCACCTTACATGATTTCCCTCCTAATACCCACAGTGAATCAGACATTGGTGATTGGTCAGCCAACACTTCAACAATTGTGGGGGAACAGGACAGCATAGCAATTCTCTCACACACTAAAAATCAAGTCATTTTCCTTTGACTGCCAGAAGAATCTTTTTCTCTTTTAGGTGTTAGAAAAGAGAGAAAATGAGTGGAAAAGATTTGGTATTATCCTCTCCCTCAAGGGCTTAAGGATTTTATTTGGTCTCTCTCTTTCCCACCTCTCTATTTTTCATCTTCCTCTCAAGGAATATTACCATCACATCCTCATATCCCCATATTAGTCTTTATTCTTGACTGGTTACATAATTTATTTCCTTTTGAGTCACCATAAATAATAGAGCCTCTCAAAAGGATTAGTGGGCAATTTAGAATTTACTGATGATTTCACTGTAGAGATGGAAGAGAAGATTTACATGGGAAGCACCTCAGCAAACTGCCTAAAATCATCCTTCTACAATACTTCAAAGAGGGGTCCTTGGTCCCCAATTCTTACCTCATTACAGCACTCATGTTTGCTGCTTTTACTCCTCCCTCAAGTGGCCCCTCGACTCTCCCAGTTTTCTTGGGCAAATTCATCTAGCAGAATGCCAGCTCCTTCCTCACACTGAAATGTTTACATCCACCCTAGAGCAAAACACAACCTTTTGACTATCAGGTCCTGCCTTTCTTAGAAGTGCCTATAGCAGGAAGTTTACTGGTCAGTCACAAAGTTTATAAGTAGCACCACTGTGCACCAGACAGACACGATGCTCAACAGGAAGCCAGTATCCCTCCCACTCACAGTCTTGTAGGAAGATAGCCATTGACTCAGTGACTACATGAGCTGCAGCAGTTGTGACGGGAAGACTCAACATTGTTCCAAGACAGAGCCCTTGTTGGTAAGAGCTTCCAGAGGGAAGAATGTATTTGTTGAAAACCAAAGGACATGGCAGAATAGCCCAAATGAAGAGATGGAGGAAGGAGAGTTCCAGATATAGGGAACAGTATGGGCAGACCCCACTGGCAGGAGAAAGCCCAACATGTTCCAATTCCTTGGTTCTTCTGGGGAGGACTTCCTTCCTTTCCATATCCTTTGCTCACCAGCGTGCAGTTGACCAGATGTCATAAGTGACTTCAAAGCCCTCAAGGGGCGTTTCAGAGAAATATTAATCACCCATTCTCATCCAGAGAGAGGTATCATGGTACCTCTCTGAACATTATTATATATCATTTTTAATCTATTAAAGTATTTATATGTATTAATGTGTATGTATAATACTTTATCTTTGAAGGTTATAGGGAGTAAAACCTATAAATGCCACTTGCTGAAAAACTATAGGAATGCACATGTGTATTTTGGTGATGTGTATTGTTTGCATAAATCAATAAAGGTATATTTTTATTGCAACAATTTCCAAACAATGCTGTATACATGATTGTAACTCTAAGTAATTAATGGGATGACCAAATCTATCAGGAGTTTTATTTAGGGTTCCCTCTCCATGGCCTCTGTCAACCCCTATGATCAATCAAAATTTACAGAAGTTTGAAAATCTGGGATTTTTCAGATTTATTTTACAGGATCACATCCTCTGAATCCCAGTTCTGTCACTCTAATCTCTCTACATTTGCTTCTTTATCATAAAAAGACAAGGTAGACCAATGATTTCTTTCTCACTCAAGGACAAAGCCAAACTTCTTACAAGAATTACCAGCCTGTGCTCGATATTCTCTTTTGACTGCTCCAGATCCACTCACCATTCTTCTCTCTCTGCCCTGTACCTGTCTCACATGTAAGCTTCATGAGAATGTGGAATTTTGTCAGTTTTGCTCCCTGCGGTATCCCTAGATTCTATCAGAGTGCCTGTAAATCATTACTTGACAAAAGATCTAAAAACTGAGAATTACAATTGCTTTGCCTTGAGTCATTAGTAAACCTAAATTCATAGGCTCTTCTCTTTACTTCTCATAGTACTCCAAGATGCTTTTAAATAAAAATAGCCCCAGGATTTTATTCATTTTCACATGTATATATAAATGTGCAAATTGTCCCATCTACCTTGTATTGTAATGACTTTATGTTGTAGCTGTCTTCTCTCTCTTCACTGGATAATAAACTCCTGGAGAGTAAGTAACTATTTCTGATTCAATTCTGATTCATTCTGTTACCTAGAACAGTGCATGGAACCTCACCGACAATGCATGTTTCCTAAATTTGTGTGAGAAAATAAAAATGAGAGATAGAGATAATATAAAATATAAACTAGGTTCACATTTTCTTACTGAACAGATAACACATCAAATATCCTTCCTAAAACTCTATTGTTGCAGGTCATTCTATGTATCTGGAGCACCACAGGGCTACTAAACATTTTCATTCTGATGACTGATAGTTGTCACTTATATTCCCAGGCAGAAAGAGGGCGAGATGGAGAAGTGACCAGGCTTCCTCTCCATTGATTATGCTTTCCAGTAGCATGACTGTTTTCCCCAGGATGGCAGTTGGTGCAAACATTTTGCTGCTCAGCAGGGGGTGTTGGCTTGATGCTCCAGACCTCTGTGATGCTGGTGGATGCAGCAGAAGGGGAGCCTATTTCCTCTACGCAGGTTCAGCTGATTACAACAAGAGTCCCCACGGTGCCAGTGCCAGAGAAAACCTTGGGACTGACTGTGGCCAACTTTCTCATTTGCAGGTTTCCCTTTCTGTAATGCCTGACATTTTTAAGGCTGAGCTGGCAAATAATCTATGATGACAGCCTCTAGAGAAGAGCTCATATTAAGTAACTATAATAGCTTGAGTTTATAGAGAATCTTTTTTAGCAATTAACAAGTTATCTCATTTTATCCTCTCAATGTTCCTTTCCTGTAAAGCAGAGTGAATTCCACCCCTGTTTCCCAGCTAAAGACACAGAAGCACATGGAAAACAAATGTGTTTCTGACTGACTAAATGAGATTAAAAGTTAGGTGTTCTGATTTCCAGCTGGAGACTGTTTCACTTTAAGACTCAGAGATAAAAAGAGATTTTTTTTGAAAGCATAATGATAGCATTTTTAAAAAAAGAAACGAAACATAAATCTAGGTGCAAGAAGTCAGGAACCATTGCTTACTTTCTCCAAATTAAAAAGCTAGACTTCCTATATCTGATAAGGCTCTTTCCTGAATTCTTGTTCTTTTTTTTTTTTTTAGAAACATTAAAAATGGACTTTAATTCACCTTTCACAACTCATAATAGATCAACTAGAACAAAAATGTGCATATAGAAAGTCTAAATAAGTAAGAAAAAAGGTAAACTTAACTGAGATATGTTAAACTCTATAGCTTTAAAACAAAGAATAAGCTTGTTTTCTGTGTTCTTGGTGAAATCACTTAAAAAATAACCTTTATTACAACAAAAAGGAAATCTCATATATTCCAACAGACAGAAATGATACAAACTACATTATTGGATTATAATGCAATTAAACTAAACACAAGTAAACAAATTATTGAAAAAAATCTATCATTTGGAAATTTTAAGCACTTTATCTTACACAGCTCTCACAGTAAAGAGGAATTTGAAACTGAAGTTCATTTTAAGAATTTTCTGGTTATTTTTGTGTGTTTATTTTTCCATATAAATTTTCAAAGAAATTTGTATAATTCTAAAATTTTCTTGTTATTTTTGTGGGGGTTGCATTTACCTTATTAATTTAGGGAATTTTTGTATCTTTGTTATATAGTACTCCTATCCAAGAATAGGATATGCTTTCCTATCCATTTATATTTCTTTCTAGGTTTATTCAAAGTTTTTAAGAAATTCTTACACCGTACTTAGGAAATTTTCATCAATTGTGTTTTCCTCCTTTATTTAAAATTTTTTTTATGATAAAGCTTTTATTAATTAAAAAATTTTAAATTGTGGTTAAAAAAAACCATGAGATTCACCATCTTAATCACCTTAAGGGTGCAGTTCAGTAGTGTTATGTATATTTACATTGTTTTGCCACAGATCTCTAGAACTTTATCATTTTGCAAAACTGAAACTCTATATCCTTAAACAACAACTCCATATTCCTTTTCCCTCCAGCCCCTGACAACCACTGTTACTTTCTGTTTTTAAATTTTGACTACTTTAGATACCTCATATAATGGAATCATACAGTATTTGTCTTTCTGTGGCTGACTTATTTCACTAAACATAATGTCCTCAAGGTTCATACACATTGTAGCATATGTCAGAATTTCCTTCTTTCTTTTAAAGGCTGAATAATATTCCATTGTACATATATAACATATTTTGTTTATCCATTCATCCACTGATGGACAGTTGGGTTGCTTCCAACTCTTGGTTATTGTGAAGATAACCACCACTTGGTTCATGTGCAGTGAACATAGGTGTGCAAAGATCTCTTTGAAATCCAGCTTTTAATTCTTTGGGATATATACCCAGAAGTGGAATTGCTGGATCACATGGTAGTTCTATTTAAAATCTTTTGAGGAAGCTTCATATTGTTTTCCATAGTGGCTGAACCATTTTATATTCCCCTCAATAGTGTACAAGTGTTCCAATTTCTCCACATCCTTGATGAGACCTTTATTTTTATTTATTTTTATTTATTTATTTTTTTATCAAAATCATTTTTTAATTGGGGGTTACAATACTGTGATTTTCTAACTCTATCATTCCTTATACATTTACTAGGTGTCATTCTTCGGTAAAAAGCAAGCTATTTTTTGCTTCATTTAATTCTTTGTTTTCTACCCTTAATTTAATTATATCTGATAGTAGGTTCAGACATAATCCTGCTTTTTACACACACACACACACACACACACACACACACACACTGTATTTTAATAAACTGACACCAAGCATTGTAAATGGATGCCACAGCAAAAGCAACAATGATTGCAATTACCAAACACGAAACACACTCATACTATGTCATAATATTGACATTCAGCCCAGTAATCCTCCACTGTAACAGGTCCTTTACTTCGCAGTGAAAATTGATTTGTATATTTTTTGCCTCTGAGTCCTTGTGGGATTTATTTTATTTTATTTTTTATTATTATTATTTTTTATTCAAACAGAAAGTCACAAAAATTATAATCATCCTCATCAGTTCACTCAGTCCCATGTAATTACTTTTTTATCTTGATCTTTTGTTAGCACTTTTATGAATTCATCAGTTTTCCATTACAGTTCTGAAAATGCTTACTCATTCAGTTCAGCAATATAGTCAGTTACAAGAAACCTGTACCTGTCAGAGTCTTTTCCATGAATTCCTTGAAGATGAAACCCTTTTATAGGGACATTTTTGCAAAAGCATCAGAGTACACCCAGAACTGTCTGTAAATGACAGAGACTTAAAAATGACCATGGTTAAAGATTTGATGAAAATTCATAAAAATGCAATTGACAAGGAAATTTAATACTTTCTGAGATATACATTTCAAAGTAACAGCTAGAATTATGACTTATAACATTATACCAGAACATATAAGATTTTTAGAAATTTAATGTAATGTCTGAAATATTTATATTAACATGTTTCCATAAAAATAACCCAAAGAAAGTTTAGTATTAGTTTTTTTTTCTTAGTTTGTTTGTTTTTTATACTGCGGGTTATTATTAGTCATCAATTTTATACACATCAGTGTATACATGTCAATCCCAATCGCCCAATTCAGTGACTCAATTTCATTCCTTTTTAGGGCTGAGTAATATTCCATTGTATACATGTACACAACTTCTTTATCCATTTGTCTGTCGATGGGCATTTAGGTTGCTTCCATTACCTGGCTATTGTAAATAGTACTGCAATGAACATTGAGGTGCATGTGTCTTTTTGAATTACAGTTTTCTCTGGGTATATGACCAGTAGTGGGATTGCTGGATCATATGGTAGTTCTATTTTTAGTTTTTTAAGGACCCTCCATTCTGTTCACCATAGTGGCTGTATCAATTTACATTTCCAACAACAGTGCAAGAGGGTTCCCTTTTTTCCACACCTCTTCAGCATTTGTTGTATGTAGATTTTCTGATGATGCCCATTCTAACTGGTGTGAGGTGATACCTCATTGTAGTTTTGATTTGCATTTCTCTAATATTTAGTGATGCTGAGCAGCCTTTCATGTGCTTCATGGCCATCTGTATGTCTTCTTTGGATAAATGTCTATTTAGGTCTTCTGCCCATTTTGGGGTTGGGTTGTTTGTTTCTTAATATTGAGCTGCATGAGCTGTTTATATATTTTGGAGATTAATCCTTTGTCCATTGATTCATTTGCAAATATTTTCTCCCATTCTGAGGGTTGTTTTTTCATTTTGTTCATGGTTTCGTGTATCGTGTTAGGGAGTGTTCTAATTTCATTCTTTTACATGTAGCTGTCCAGTTTTCGCAGCATCAGTTATTGAAGAGACTGTCTTTTCTCCATTGTATATCTTTGCCTCCTGTGTCATAGATTAGTTGACCATAAGTGTGTGGGTTTATCTCCATGCTTTCTATCTTGTTACATTGATCTATGTTTCTGTTTTTGTGCCAGTACCATATTGTCTTGATTACTGTAGCTTTGTAGTATAGTCTGAAGTCAGGGAGTCTGATTCCTCCAGCTCCGTTTTTTTCCCTCAAGGCTGCTTTGGTTATTCGAGGTGTTTTCTGTTTCCATACAAATTTTGAGATGATTTGTTCTAGTTCCATAAAAAAAAGCCATTGGTAACTTGATAGGGATTTCATTGAATCTGTAGATTGTTTTGGGTAGTAGAGTCATTTTCACAATATTGATTCTTCCAATCCAAGAACATGGTATATCTCTCCATCTGTTGGTATCATCTTTAATTTCTTTCATCAGTGTCTTATAGTTTCCTGCATACAGGTTTTTCTCTCCTTAGGTAGGTTTATTCCCAGGCATTTTATTCTTTTTGTTGCAGTGGTAAATGGGAGTGTTTCCATAATTTCTCTTTCAGATTTTTCATCATTAGTGTATAGGAATGCAAGAGATTTCTCTGCATTAATTTTGTACCCTGCAGCTTTACCAAATGCATTGATTAGCTCTAGTAGTTTTCTGGTGGCATATTTAGGATACTTTATGTATAGTATCATGTCACCTGCAAACAGTGACAATTTTACTCCTTCTTTTCCAATTTGTATTCCTTTTATTTCTTTTTCTTCTCTGATTGCCATGGCTAGGACTTCCAAAACCATGTTGAATAATAGTGGTGAGAGTGGACATCCTTGTTTCGTTTCTGATATTAGGGGAAATGCTTTCAGTTTTTCACCATTGAGAATGATGTTTGCTGTGGGTTTGTTGTATATGACCTTTATTATGTTGGGGTAGGTTCCTTCTATGCCCACTTTCTGGAGAGTTTTTATCATAAATGGGTGTTGAATTTTGTCAAAAGCTTTTTCTGCATCTATTGAGATGAACATATGGTTTTTATTTTTCAATTTGTCAATATGGTATATCACATTGATTGATTTGCATATATTGAAGAATCCTTGCATCCCTGGGATAAATCCCACTTGATCATGGTGTATGATGCTTTTGATGTGTTGTTGGATTCCGTTTGCCAGTATTTCATTGAGGATTTTTGCTTCTCTATTCATCAGTGATATTGGTCTGTAATTTTCTTTTTTTGTAGTATCTTTGTCTGGTTTTGGTATCAGGGTGATGGTGGCCTCATAGAATGAGTTTGGTAGTGTTCCTTCCTCTGCAATTTTTTGGAAGAGTTTGAGAAGGATAGGTGTTAGTTCTTCTCTAAATGTTTGATAGAATTCGCCTGTGAAGCCATCTGGTCCTGGACTTTTGTTTTTTGGCAGATTTTATTTTATTTTATTTTATTATTATTATTTTGTTGTACGTGGGCCTGTCACTGCTGTGTCCTCTCCCGTTGTGGAGCACAGGCTCCAGACACACAGGCCCAGCGGCCATGGCTCAATGGCCCAGCCGCTCCGTGGCATGTGGGATCCTCCCAGACTGGGGCATGAACCCATGTCCCTTGCATTGGCAGGCGGATTCTCAATGACTGTGCCACCAGGGAAGCTCTTGGAAGATTTTTAATCACAGTTTCAATTTAATTACTTGTGATTGGTCTGTTCATATTTTCTATTTCTTCCTGGTTCAGTCTTGGAAGGTTATACTTTTCTAAGATGTTGTCCATTTCTTCCAGGTTGTCCATTTTATTGGCATAGAATTGCTTGTAGTAGTCTCTTAGGATGCTGTGTATTTCTGCGGTGTCTATTGTAACTTCTTTTTCATTTCTAATTTTACTGATTTGAGTCCTCTCCCTCTTTTTGTTGATGAGTTGGACTAATGGTTTATTAATTTTGTTTATCTTCTTAAAGAACCATCTTTTAGTTTTATTGATCTTTACTATTGTTTTCTTTGTTTCTATTTCATTTATTTCTACTCTGATCTTTATGATTTCTTCTACTGACTTAAGTCGGAGACTTCTTTCTAGGTTGTCAGTTTTATCAACGTATAATTGTTTGTAGTAATCTGCTATGATCCTGTGTATTTCTGCGGTGTCTATTGTAACTTCTTTTTCATTTCTAATTTTACTGATTTGAGTCCTCTCCCTCTCTTTCCTTCTGATAACTTTGGGTTTCATTTGTTCTTCTTTCTCTAGTTGCTTTAGGTGTAAGGATACATTGTTTACTTGAGATTTTTCTTCTTCCTTTTTTTTTTTTTTTTTTTTTTGCCGTACATGGGTCTCTCACTGTCATGGCCTCTCCCGTTGTGGAGCACAGGCTCTGGACACACAGGCTCAGTGACCATGGCTCACGGGCCCAGCTGCTCCACAGCATGTGGGATCTTCCCAAACCAGGGCACAAACCCATATCCCCTGCATCGGCAGGCAGACTCTCAACCACTGGGCCACAAGGGAAGCCCCTTGTTTCTTGAGGTAGGCTTGTATAGCTATAAACTTCCCTCTTAAAACTGCTTTTGCTGCATCCCTGAGATTTTGAATCATCGTGTTTTCATTGTCTTTTGTCTCTAGGTAGTTTTTTATTTCCTCTTTGATTTCTTCAGTAATCTCTTTGTTGTTTAGTAACGTATTGTTTAGCCTTCATGTGTTTGTGTTTTTACCGTTTTTTTCCCCTGTAATTCATTTCTAATCTCATAACATTGTGGTCAGAAAAGATGCTTGATATAATTTCAATTTTCTTAAATGTACTGAGGCTTCATTTGTGACCGAAGATGTGATCTATCAAGGAGAATGTTCCATGCACACTTGAGAACAAAGTGTAGTCTGCTGTTTTGGGGTGGAATGTCCTATAAATATCAATTAAATCTATGTCTATTGTGTCATTTAAAGCTTCTGTTTCCTTATTTATTTTCATTTTGGATGATCTTTACATTGGTGTTAAATTCCCCCACTATTTTTGTGTTACTGTTGATTTCCTCTTTTATAGCTGTTAGCAGTTGCCTTATGTATTGAAGTGCTCCTATGTTGGGTGCATATATATTTATAATTGTTATATCTTCTTGGATTGATCCCTTGATCATTATGTAGTGTCCTTCCTTGTCTCTTATAACATTCTTTATTTTAAAGTCTATTTTATCTGATTTGAGTATTGCTACTCCAGCTTTCTTTTGATTTCCAAAAGCATGGAATATCTTTTTCCATCCCATCACTTTCAGTCTGTATGTGACCCTAGGTCTGAAGTGGGTCTCTTGTAGACAGCATATATATGGGTCTTGTTTTTGTATCCATTCAGCAAGCCTGTGTCTTTTGGTTGGAGCATTTAATCCATACACTTTCAAGGTAATTATCAATATGTATGTTCCTATGACCATTTTCTTAATTCTTTGGGGTTTGTTTGTGTAGATCCTTTTCTTCTCTTGGGTTTCCCACTTAGAGAAGTTCCTTTAGCATTTGTTGTAGAGCTGATTTGGTGGTGCTGAATTCTCTCAGCTTTTGCTTGTCTGTAAAGCTTTTGAGTTCTCTATCAAGTGTGAATGATATCCTTGCTGGGTAGAGTAATCTTGGTTTTAAGTTCATCCCTTTCATCACTTTAAGTATATCATGCCACTCCCTTCTGGCTTTTAGAGTTTCTGCTGAGAAATCAGCTGTTAACCTTATGGGAGTTCCCTTGTATGTTATTTTTTGTTTTTCCCTTGCTGCTTTCAATAATTTTTCTTTGTCTTTAATTTTTGCCAATTTGATTACTATGTGTCTCGGTGTGTTTCTCCTTGGGTTTATCCTGTATGGGACTCTCTGCGCTTCCTGGACTTGGGTGTATATTTCCTTTCCCATGTTAGGGAAGTTTTTGACTATAATCTCTTCAAATATTTTCTCTGGTCCTTTCTCTCTCTTTTCTCCTTCTGGGACCCCTATAATGTGAATGTTATTGCCTTTAATGTTGTCCTAGAGGTCTCTTAGGCTGTCTTCATTTCCTTTCATTCTTTTTTCTTTATTATGTTCTGCAGCCATGAATTTCACCATTCTGTCTTCCAGGTCACCTATCCGTTCTTCTGCCTCACTTATTCTGCTATTGATTCCTTCTAGTGTATTTTTCATGTCAGTTATTGTATTGTTCATCTCTGTTTGTTTGTTCTTTAATTCTTCTAGGTCTTTGTTAAACATTTGTTGCATCTTCTTTTTGTTCCACAGGCTGCAGGATTGTAGTTCTTCTTGCTTCTGCTGTCTGCCCCCTGGTGGATGAGGTTATCTAAGAGGCTTGTGTATGTTTCCTGATGGGAGGTACTGGTTGATCTGACTGTTGCTCTGTGAGCAGAGCTCAGTAAAACTTTAATCCACTTGACTGTTGATGGGTGGGGCTGGGTTCCCTCCCTGTTGGTTGTTTGGCCTGAGGCAACCCAATGCTGAAGCCTACATGGGCTCTTTGGTTGGGCTAATGACAGACTCTGGGAGGGCTTATGCCTAGGACTACTTCCCAGAATTTCTGCTGCCAGGGTCCTTGTCCCAACGGTGAACCACAGTCACCTCCTCTACCCCACCTTTGCAGGAGACCCTCCAACCCTAGTGGGTAGGTCTGGTTCAGTCCCCCTGGGGTCACTGCTCCTTCCCCTGGGTCCCGATGCACACACTACTTTGTGTGTGCCCTCTAATAGTGGAGTCTCTGTTTCCCTCAGTCCTGTCAAAGTCCTGCAATCATTTCCCACTAGGCTTCAAAGTCTGATTCTCTAGGAATTCCTCCTCCCGTTGCTGGACCCCCAAGTTGGGAAGCCTGACGTGGGGCTCAGAACCTTCACTCCAGTGGGTGGACTTCTGTGGTATAAGTGTTCTCCAGTCTGCGAGTCACCCACCCAGCAGTTATGGGATTTGATTTTACTGTGATTGCACCCCTCCTACCTTCTCATTGTGGCTTCTCCTTTGTCTTTGGCTGTGGGGTATATTTTTTGGTGGGTTCCAGTGTCTTCCTGTTGATGATTGTCCAGCAACTAGTTTTGCTTCTGGTGTTCTTGCAAGAGGGAGTGAGAGCATGTCCTTCTACTCTGCCATCTTGGTTCCTCCCTGAATTCGTGTTCTTGCCTAATAAAAATTTAAAAATTTTTTGAAAAACCATGTTTAAGGGACCCCATTACTAAAGGTCTCACACAAAATCTCACATGCTCTGGTATGCAAGGAAGAAGTAATAATTTGAAAGGAGGCTGAGTTGGACTCACCAGCTAATTTTGAAGAGCCTCCCAAGAGACAGGAGGCAACTGGAGATCACCCTGGGTACATAGACACTGGTGGCAGCCATTTTGGGGATCTTGTGCTACCATGAGGACACTGGTGCTGGCAAAGGCCATTTTGGAATCCTCCCTCTAGCCTATTAACACCAGGACTCAGCCTTACCCAGCAGCCTGTTAGCACCAGTACTGGAATATCTCAGACCAAGCAACTAGCCATGTGGAGACACAGCCTCACCCACCAGCTGGCCTGCTGCCTTAAACCCCCTGAGACCACAGCCACCCCAGGACTCAGCCCTGTCCACCAGAGGGTCCAGGACATGAATCCATACCCCATTGTACAGGCACTAGTCCCAGACATACATACACACACACACACACACACACACACACACACACACACACACACACACACGCCAGGGCCCTACAGTGAGAGGTCTTGGCACACAGTTCTGCCCACCAGTGGACTGGCATTAGTCCCAGGTCCAGCCTCAGGCATTACTGAGTAGGCACCAGTCCTGGAATCCCTGATCCCTGGCCCCCCACACCAGTAGGCCATCACACAATCTATAAGACACCCAGGCCTCTGCAGCCAGAGACACTGAGACCCAGCTATGCTTACCAATGAGCTGGAAGTAATGCTGGGGCCTCCTGGGCCTCAGCCATGCCCTCCATTCAGCTGGCATCAGATCTAGCATCCCTGGACCCTGCAGCCAGAGATGCCAGGACCCAACTTCACCCACCACTGAGCAGGCAACAGCCCTGGCCTGCCATAATGGGTGGACACCAGCCCCTGTACCACCTCAGCCCCACAGCCTGCCATGTCAGGAACCAGCCCACCAAATAGCAGACTTTCAACAGACCCAAGAATCCCTCGGCCCTGGCTTTCCCCACCAGCAGGCCAACATCATCTCTGGGACATTTTTGGAACCTCAGCCAGTGGCTCTTGGATCTGGCTACACCCACTAGTCAGCCAACACCAGCTTTGGGATCCCCAGATTTCTGCAGCCAGAGACCCTGGGACCTAGCTCCACCCACTAGTGAGCCAGCACTAGCCTACACACATTCTTGGCCTCAGCCCTGCCCATCAGCAGGCGAAATTAGCTCCAAAGCACTGTGGACCTCTCAGCCAGTAACCTTGGGGTCAAACCCCACTCACCAGTGGACCAGTATCAGCTTTGGGACACCCTAGACCACATAGCCAGGAATGTCAGCAACTATCCCCACCTACCAGCAGGCTGACACTAGATCCAGGAACACTGGCCCCACAACCACCCATCTCAGAAACCATCTCTGCCCACCAGTGGGCCAGCAGCAGCCCCAGGAACCCCAGGGCCCTGCAGCCAGCCACTTTGTGACCTGGTCCTCTAGTGGCTGGTAGGCTCTGCACAAGGTGGGGCCTGACAACCCACTGGACCAGAGACCAGCCATGCCTATCAGACTGCTCACAGCAGTCAGCCAGCCAAAACAGAAGCCCAAATAAGAGGCACTCCTAGAACATATAATTCGTGACAAGAGGGAAGTGTGCTGCTGGGACTCATAGGACATATCCTACAAAGGTCACTTCTCAAAGATTGGAAAAAATAACCAGCTTACCAAATACATAGTGAAAAAAAGGTGTATTAGACAAAATTAAGCAACAGAGGAATATGTTCCAAAGTAAGGAACAAGATAAAACCCCAGGAGAAGAAGTACTTGAAGTGGAGATAAGCAATCTACTTGAGAAAGAGTTCAAAGTAATAATTGTAAAGATGCTCAAAGAATTGGGCAAAAGAATGGATGAACACCATGAGAACTTTAACAAAGAGTTATAAAATATAAAAAAGAACAAAAAAAACCCTGAAGAATACAATAACTGAAATAAAAAATACACTAGAAGAAGTCAATATTAAATTAGGTGATACAGAGGACAGATCAGACAGCTAGAAAATGGATTAGTGGAAATCACTGAAGCTGAACAGAAAAAAGAGTAAAAAGAAAAGAAGACTGTTAAAGAGACCTCTGAGACAACATCAAGCATACTAACATTCACATTATAAGGGTCCCAGAAGGAGAAAAGAGAGAAAAAAAGGCAGAGAACATGTTTGAAGACATAATAGCTAAAAAATTCCCTAACTTGGGAAAGGAAATAGACATCCAGGTCCAGGAAGCACAGAGAGTCCAAAAGAGGACAAACCCAAAGAGGACCACACCAAGACACATTGTAATTAAAATGGCAAAAATTAAAAATGAACAAAGAATAAAAAAGCAGTAAGAGAAAAGCAACAAGTTACATACAGGGGGACTCCCATAAGACTATCAGCTGACTTTTCAGCAGAAACTCTGCAGACCAGAAGGGAGTGGCACAATATATTTAAAGTGATGAAAGTTAAAAACCTACAACCAGGAATACTCTACCAGGCAAGGCTTGCATTCAGATTAGATAGCGATATCAAAAGTTTTACAGACAAGCAAAAGCCAGAAGACTTCAGCACCACCAAACCAGTTTCACAAGAAATGTTAAAGGGAATTCTCTAAGCAAAAAAGGAAAAGGCCACTACTAGACACATGAAAATCACAAAAGGAAAAAGCTTACTGGTAAAGGCAAATATATAGTAAAAGTAGGAAATCTACCAGGTACAAAGCAAGTAGGAAGATTAAAAGACCAAAGGAGTTATATCATCTATATATTCAACAACTAGTTAAGACATACACAAAACAAAAAGATACATAATGTCAAACACAGTAAATGAAGAGGGCAGGGTTCTTAAAATGTGTTTGAACCTAAGAGATGAGCAACTTAAAATAACCACATATATATGAGGTGTGTGTTATATATTTATAAAACACAAACCAAAAATCTATAATAGATATACACAACAAAAAAGGAAAGAAATCCAAAATTAGCACTAAAAGTAATCATCAAATCACAAGGAAAGAAGACAAAAGAAAGGAACAAAAAAACCCTAGAAAACCACTCCAAAACATGTAGCACAATGACTATAACTACATATCTATTAATAATTACTTTAGATGTAAATGGACTATATGCTCCAATCAAAGTACATAGAGATGTCACACACTTCAGATCAAAATACATACACAGACTAAAAGTAAGATGATGAAGAAATGTGTTCCATGCAAATGGAAATCAAAAGAAAGCTGGGGTAGCCATACTTATTTCAGACACAAGAGACTTTAAACCAAAGACTATAATGAGAGAAAAAGAAAGACATCACATAATGATCAAGGGATCAACCCAAGAAGAAGATATAACAATTGTAAATACATATGCACCCAACACAGGAGCATCTATACATAGACAAATATTAACAGACATAAAGGTAAAAATTGACAGTTACACAATAGTAATAGAGGAATTTAAAACCCCATCTCTCTCAATGGAGAGATCACCAAGACAAATCAATAAGAAAACATTGACCTTAAGCAATACATTAGATCATTTGAACTTAAGATATATATACAGACTACTCCATTCTAAAGGATCAGAATAAACACATGGAATATTTAAGTACACATGGAATATTCTCCAGGGTAGATCACATGTTAGGCCACAAAACAAGTGTCAGTAATTTTTTAAAAAAATTAAAATCATGTCAAACATCTTCTTTTCTTTTAACCACAATGCTATATGAATAGAAATCAACTACAAGAAAAAAACTGAAAAAAAAAAAAGAAAAAGAAAACACAGGCTAAAAAGTATGCTACTAAACAACCAATGGATCTCTGATAAAATAAGAAAATTCCTGGAGACACAAAAAATGAAAATACAACAATTCAAAATCTATTGGACCCAGCAAAAGCAGTTCTAACAGGGAAGTTTATAGCAATACAAGCCTAGCTCAAGTAACAAGAAAAATATCAGGTGAAAAATCCAACCATATAGCTAAAGTAACTAGAAAGAGAAGAACAAATAAAACCCAGAGTTAGTTTGGGTCTTAACTAACAAAAAAACAAAATTGATAAATATTTAGCCAGATTAGTCAAGGAATAAAGAACGTGGGTCTAAATCAATAAAATCCGAAATGAAATAGGAGAAGTTAAAACCAATACCACAGAAATAGAAAAGGTCATAAGAGATTAAAGATTAGTATGAAGATAAGACTCCAGTAAAATGGACAACCTAGAAGAAATTGACAAATTCCTAGTAATGTACAATCTGCCAAATTGAACCAGGAAAAACAGAAAATATGAGACCAGTTACGAGCAATTACATTGAATAAGTAATAATAAAGAACTCCCAACAATCAAAAGTCCAGGACCAGATGGCTTCACATGTGGATTCTACCAAACATTTAGAGAAGTGTTAACATCTAGTTTCTCAAACTATTCCCAAAAAACTGCAAAAGAAACATTTCTGAACTCATTCTACAAGGCCAGCATCACAATGATAACAAAATCAATCAAAGATATCAAAAAAAAGCAAAAGAAAATTACAAGCCAATATCACTGATGAACACAGGTGCAAAAATCCTTAACAAATTATTAGCAAACTGAATACAACAATACATTAAAAAGATCATACACCATGACTGAGTAGTATTTATCCCAGAGATGTAAAGATGATTCAATATCCACAAATCAATCTGATAAAACATTTTAATAAATTGAAGAATAAAAATCATATGATAATCTTGATAGATGCAGAAAAACATTTGACAAAATTCAACATCCATTTATGATATTAAGAAAACTCTCCACAAAGTGTGTATAGAGGAAACATACTTAAACATAATAAAGGCCACATATGATAAGCCCACAGCTAAGATCATACTCAATGACGAAAAGAAGAAAGTATTTCCTCTAAAATCAGGAACAAGACAAGGATACTCACTCTCACTACTTTTATGTAACATATTACTGGAAGTGCTAGCCCCAGCAATCAGACAAAAAAAAGAAATGATATGAACCCAAATTGGAAAGGAAGAAGTAAAACTGTCATTGTTTGCAAATGACTTGATACTATATATAGAAATTCCTAAAGACACTACAAAAAAACTTCTAGAGCTCATCAATTAATTCAGTTAAATTGCAAGATACAAAATTAAGATACAGAAATCTGTTGCATTTCTTTACACTAATAATGAACTATTGCAAGAGAAATCAAAAAAGCAATCCCAGTTATGATTATGTCAAGAAGGATAAAATACCTGGGGATAAATCTAACTGAGGAGGTAAAAGACCTATACTCAGAAAACTATAAGACACTGATGAAAGAAGTTGAAGACAACACAAACAGATGGAAAGGTATACCGTATTTAAGAACTGGAAGAATTAATTATGTTAATATGACCATACTACCCAACACAATCTACAGATTCAATGCAATCCATATCAAAATACCAATGGTATTTTTCGCAGAACTAGAAAAAAATAATTCTAAAATTTGTATGGAAACTCAAAAGACCCCAATACAGTCTTGAGAAAGAAGAACAAAGGTGGAGGTAAGACACTTCCTGATTTCAAACTATACTACAAAGCTATAGTCTTTAAAAAAGTATAATATTGGCACAAAAACAGATACATATATCAATGGAACAGAACAGAGAGCCCAGATATAAACCCATACTTATATCGGTAATTAATATATGGCAAGGGAAGAAAGAATATACAAAGGGTAAAAGACAGTCCTTTCAATAGATGGTGCTACATGCTGGTCAGCTACATGCAAAAGAATCATACTGGACTACTCTCTCACACCATGCTCAAAAATAAATTTGAAATAACTTAAAGACTTAAATATAAGACCTGAAACCATAAGACTTCCAGAAGAAATTTACAGCAGTACGTCTTTGACATCAGTGTTTGTAATAATTTTTGGATATATCCCCTCAGGCAAGGGAAATAAAAACAAAAATAAACAAATAACCTAAGCTATAAAGCTTTTGCACAATAAAGGAAACTGTCAACAAATGAAAAAGTCACTTACTGAATGGGAGAAGATATTTGCAAATGATATATCTGATAAGGTTTAATATCCAAAATATACAAAGAACTCATAAAATTCAACATCAATAAAGCAAACAACCCAATTTAAAAATGGGCAGAGTGTCTGAAGACATTTTTCTAAGGAAGACATACAGATTTCTAACAGGCACATAAAAAGATGCTCAACATCACTAATCATAAAGGAAATGCAAATGAAAACTTAAATGAGATATCACCTTACACCAATCAGAATGGCTATTATCCAAATGATAACAAATAACAAGCATTGGTGAGGATGTGTAGAAAAGGGAATGCTTGTACACTGTTGGTAGGAATGTAAATATTATTGCAGCTACTATGGAAATTGTATGGAACTTTCTCAGAAAGTTAAGAATAAAACTACCATATGATTCAGCAATTCCATTACTTCGTACTTATCTAAAGAAAACAAAAATATTAATTCCAAAAGATATATGCACCCCTATGTTCATTGCAGCATTGTTTAAAATAGCTAAGATATGGAAGCAACCCAAGTGTCATCAGTAGATGAATGGATAAAGTAGATGTGTTATATACATACAATGGAATATTACTTAGCCATAATACTGCTTTAAATCATCATCAAGTTTGTATATATCATAAGAAGTGAGAACCAATATTAGCATTTTCTATAAAAGAAACCAAAGCAGAAAATAATTGGGGAGACACAGCAAGGTGTTATTTTGCTTCATAGAGCAAGCTGAAGTTATTAATCTTTTTCAGAATTTTTCTGAGAAGAATTGACTCTCTCTGTAGGAGTCAATGTCCCTTCTGGGCATGTAGGCAGGAAGGAACTTTTTATATAAGCTTTCTAGAATCTCAGAGAACTTTTAAAAACATCTATGGAACAATTTTTACTTATGAGTTTTCCATTAACTTGAGTATTTGTAAATTTGTTATAGAGAGTGAATCATAGTAATGAACGTGTGCTGAGCATACTGAGAAAGCTGGATTTCACAGAACTTCTGTAAAATACTTAGAGACAGCAATGGCTGCTTGGTAACTTTTAAAGCTGTTGTGACATCCTCTGTAGCAGCAAACCAAGCCTCAAGAAAAGTGTTATTGTTATTTTAAAAATAACAATCAAAAATAACAAACCTACTTATTCCTGATGACTCAAACAAAGCAACAAGAAGAAAAGACACAAATCCAATTGATTCAGACTTCCTAGGAGGGCTCAGACAATCCTCCATAAATTTCTAAAGATCAATATTTAAGTAACAGCAAGAAAACAAATATAGAGATTTTTCTTTTCTTTCTTATTTGTGAAATCAGCACAAGCCTTAATGGGACAAGGTAGGAAATAAGATGAAAAATCATTTCCCAACATGAAGAGAAAATAAGGCAATGGGTTGGGGGCTGGGGAGAAAGTATATTTTTACAGATCAAACCAGTAAGCTTTACTGAAATCCAAGAGCCAATTATTTCCAGTGTTATTTTCTAAGGGATTTAGAAATACATCTCCTCCTAATATGGTTCTAGCACCAACTCTTGAGATAAGAGATTTGAGCTGCATACAGGTGATGTGAACAGGGAGCCCACAACTAACAGGTGGATCTCTCTGGCTGTGCTGAAGAGCTGAGTCTGTACAGGGAATATTCTGGATGAAACCCCACCTACCCCAAAGCTTACCAAGGCAATTTATAATAAGAATCCATAAACTTGGAGGGAAGAGATCAAGATGGCAGAGAAGGAGGATGTTGAGTTCACCTTCCCCAATGAACACATCAAAAATGCATCTTCACGTGGAGCAGTTCTCACTGAAAACAAACTGGAGAGTGGCAAAAGACTCTTCTACAACTATGGCTGTAAAGAAAGATCCACATAGAGTTGAGTATGAAGGGAAGAGACGCAATCAGGTCAGAAACTGTGCCCCTAGGAGGAGACATAGAAGAGAAGGAGATATTATGGACATGGGGATCCTCCCTGCGTAGTGAAGGGTTTGAACCACATATTGGGCACACCAGTCCTGGTGTCCAAACCCAGGAAGACAAGGATCCTTAGCTGGTTTGAAAATCAGTGGGACTTACAGGAAGACTGTAAGAAATCTAGATTCTGCTCATGAAGAGCACACACACTTTCTTACTCCCAGAAACAAGGCAATGGAAGCAGGTTGAAACTGCCTGGGGTTCTGGCCTGCTTCCCACGGCTAGCCCTACATGTTCCCTGACCTGTGCTGAGCTCCCACTCTGGTACCTCTAGCTCTGGTGCAGCTTCCCACGAGGATGAAGGCAGTCATTACTGACAGCGCACAGTTGTGGGGGACTGAAGGTACTTGTTTTTTCTTTCCTAGAGAGAAAGAAAAAACACAAATGAAACACTAAAGAAAATAATCAAGTCACAAGGGAAGAAACTAAAAGAAGAAAATCACAGAGAAGAACTACAAAAATAACCAGAAAACAAGTAACAAAACGGCAATAACTACATACTTATCAATAATCCCTTTAAATGTTAATGGACTAAATTCTCCAATTAAAAGATATATGGTGGCTGATTGAATAAAAAAAAAGAGACCCATCTATATGCTGCTTCCAAGAGACTCACTTCAGAACTAAAGACACCCCAGACTGAAAGTGAGGGGATAGAGAAAGATATTTAATGCAAATGGAAATGAAAAGAGGTTGGGGTAGCAATTCCCATATCAGGCAAAATAGACTTTTTCAATAGGTGCAGAAAAAGAATTTGATAAAATTGAACATACATTCATGATAAAAACTCTCAACAAAGTGTATAAAGAGTGAACATATCTCAACATAAAAAAAGACCATTTATGAAAGACCCACAGGTGAAATCATACCCAATAGTGAAAAGCTGAAACCTTTTCCTCGAAAATTAGGAACAAGACAAAGATGCCAACTCTCAACATTTCTATTTAATACAGTTTTGGAATTCCTAGCCATAGATATCAGACAAGAAAAAGAAATAAAATCCATCCAAATTGGAAGGGAAGAAGTAAAACTGTCACTGTTTTCAGATGACATGATGCTATATGGTGAAAACTCTGAAGTCTCCACCAAAAAACTATTAGAACTAACAAATGAATTCAGTAAAGTTGCACGATACAAGATTAATACACAGAAGTCTGTTGCTTTTCTATACACTAAAAAAAAAAAAAAAAAAAAGACAAAGCAAGAAAATGGTCCCATTTAAAATCGCATCAAAAAGAATAAAATACCCAGGAATAAACTTAACTGAGGAGGTGAAAGATCCATCATTGAAAACTATAAAACATTGTTGAAGGAAATTGAAGATGACACAAAGAAATGAAAAGATAATTCATGTTCATGAATTGGAAGAATTAATATTGTTAAAATATCCATAGTACCCCAAACAATCTACAGATTTAATGCAATCTTTACCAAATTACCAATGGCATTTTTCATAGAACTAGAGCCAAAAATCCTAAAATGTATACCGAACCACAAAAAAAAAACTTGAATAGCCAAAGCAATCTTGAGAAAAAAGAACAAAGTTGGAGGTACCATGCTTCCTGTCTTCAGACTATACTACAAAGCTACTATAATCAAAACAGTATGGGGACTTCCCTGATGGCACAGTGGTTAAGAATCCACCAGCCAATGCAGGGGACACGGGTTCAATCCCTCGTCCGGAAGATCCCATGTGCCACGGAGCAACTAAGCCCATGCACCAAAACTACTGAGCCTGTGCTCTAGAGCCCGTGAGCCACAACTACTGAGCCTGCATGCCACTACTACTGAAGCCTGCACACCTAGAGCCCATGATCTGCAACAAGAGAAGCCACTGCAGTGAGAAGATGACACACTGCAGTGAAAGGTAGCCCCCACTTACTGCAACTAGAGAAAGCCCGTGCACAGCAACGAAGACCCAATGCAGCCAAAAATAAATAAACTAATAAAAAATAACAGTATGGGGCTTCCCTGGTGGTGCAGTGGGTGAGAGTCCGCCTGCCAATGCAGGGGACGCAGGTTCATGCCCCGGTCCGGGAGGATCCCACGTGCCGCGGAGCGGCTGGGCCCGTGAGCCATGGCCGCTGGGCCTGCGCATCCGGAGTCTGTGCTCCACAATGGGAGAGGCCACAACAGAGGGAGGCCTGCATACTGCAAAAAAAAAAAAAAAAAAAAAAAAAAACAGTATGGTACCGGTACAAAAATAGACACAGAGACGAATGGAATAGAATAGGGAGCCCAGGAATAAACTCACACACTTATGGTTGATTAATCTATAACAAAGAAGGCAAGAATATACAATAGGGAAAAGATGGTCACTTCAGTAAGTGGTTCTGGGAAGACTGGACAGCTATATGTAAAAGGTTGAAATTAGAATATTTTCTTACACCATTTACAAAAATAAATTCAAAATGGATTAAAGACCTAAATTTAAGCCTGCAGACCATAAAACTCCTCAAAGAAAACATAGACAGAACACTCTTTGACATATGATAGCAATACATTTTGGATCTGTCTCCTCAGGCAAAGGAATCTAAAGCAAAATTAAACAAGTGGGACCTAATTAAACTTAAAAGGTTTTGCACAGTAAAAGAAAGAAACAAAACAAGAGACAACCTACCCAATGGGAGATAATATTTGTAAATTATATGACTAATAAGAGTTTAATAGCTAAAATACCTAAACAGCTCAATACAACTCATACAACTTATGATCAAAAAAATGAAAAACCCAATTAAAAACTGTATAGACAACTTTCCAAGTAAGCCATACAGATTGTCAACATGAACATGAAAAAATGTTCAACATGGTGAATCGTCAGAGAGAACTACAAATCAAACCTCAATGAGATGTCATCTGACACCTGTCAGACGACTCTCATCAAAAAGACCACAAATAACAAATGTTGGTGAAGATGCAGGAAAAAGGGAACCCTAGTACACTGTTGGTAGGAATGTAAATTGGTGCAGCCACTATTGAAAATAGTATGGAGTTTCCTCAAAAAAACTAAAAATGGAACTACCATATGCTTCGGCAATTCCACTCCTGGCTATATATCCAAAGAAATGAAAACACTAATTTGAAAAAATAGATATACCTCAATGTTTATAGCAGCATTATTTAAAATAACCAAGATATGGAAGCAACCTAAGCGTTTATTAACAGATGAATGGATAAAGAAGTTGTGGTATATTTTTGCAATGGAATATTACTCAGCCATAAAGAGAATGAAAAATTACAATTTGCAACAACATGGATGGACCTGATGTATATCATGTTTAGTGAAATACATTAGAGAAAGAAAAATACTGTATGATATTACTTAGATGTGGAATCTAAAAAATAAAACAAAGTAATGAATATGACAAAACTGAGATAAACTCACAGATATAAAGAAAAAATAGTGGTTACCACTGGGGAGAGGAAGGGGGGAGGAGCAAGATAGGAGTAGGGAATTAAGAAGTACAAACCCTATGTTTAAAATAAATAAGCTACAAGGATATATTGTACAACACAAGGAATAGAGCCTATATTTTACAATAACTTTAAATAGAGTATAATCTATAAAAATATTGAATCACTCTGCTGTATACCTGAAACTAATATAATATTGTAAATCAACTATACTTCAAATAAATAAATAAATAAATAAATAGAATTCATGAACTATGAAAAATTCTCTGCTTCAGATGAGAGAATTAAGACGGGTAGAGTGCTTCTTCTACCTTTTGATTTTTTCTTCTCCATATCTTGATCTACTCCCTCTGCCTACCAGTTTCTTGTTGATCTCCCCAACACCCAGGAGTAGGCCAGAATTCCCCAGTGGGTTGCATCATGTGTTTTTGAAAAAAAGTCCCCACAAGTGGAGGTGGATGGACCTAGAATCTGTCATACAGAGTGAAGTAAGTCAGAAAGAGAAAAACAAATAACATATGCTAACACATATATATGGAATCTCAAAAAAAAAAAATGGTTCTGAAGAACCTAGGGGCAGGACAGGAATAAAGACACAGATGTACAGAATGGACTTGAGGACATGGGAATGGGAAAGGGTAAGCTGAGATGAAGTGAGAGAGTGGCATGGACCTATATATACTACCAAATGTAAAATAGATAGCTAGTAGGAAACAGCCGCATAGCATAGGGAGATCAGCTCAATGCTTTGTGACCACCTAGAGAGGTGGGATAGGGAGGGTGGGAGGGAGACACAAGAGGGAGGAGATATGGAGATATATGTATATGTATAGCTGATTCATTTTGTTTTAAAGCAGAAACTAACACACCATTGTAAAGCAGTTATACTCCAGTAAAAATGTTAAAAGAAAGAAAAAGTCCTCACAAGTGATTTTTATTCTAATTCCCTCATGCCACCCCTTTGAGAACCGTTCACTCAAATGCTGCCTTCAACCCCAATATTCTAGTCTCTCTTTTCTTCCATGTATCAGATGCTACCTGGATGATTCCATCAGTTTCTGCAGCTAGACATGTTAGTGATTCTCTTATGAGCCTCTCTGACTGAGATGTGAATATTTAACTTCGAATTAGACATTACCTCTTTGAGAGATACACAGGTCCATCAAACTCAGCATGTTTAAAAGTGAAATTAAGACCCTCTGCTGGAAGGGGTCTAACCCTATGCATATTCAAGTAAAAGGGAATTTACAAAAAGGATACAACAAAAAAGCACATGGGCATCCAGGGACAAATGTTAAAGTGGGGTTAATAGACAGGGATTGGACTGGAAATTCAGGAATCAGGCTTCTCTCTCTGAGTGAGTATAATTCTACATTGTTATTCCTATCTGTCCAGTCTCAGATGCTTTTTTCTATTCACACTAGCCTTCTCAGTGGCATTATTGCTTCATATTACTCTTGGTATTGGTTTTTCACATATATATTTTAAGATGTTCTTAGCTGTTTTAAAACATACTAACTCAGTTTTGCCTTATGATCTATGGAAAATTTTGTTATTTTATGGTAAAGAAATAAGAAGGTAGGGTTGGTTAATTCAGCACTTCAATGACCTCTTTAGAGCTCAAGTTATTTCTGTATCTCTACTCAGCCATCTTGCTGGGTCTTCTTTTATCCTTAGACTAGCTCCCTCTTTGGTCACAAGATGGCTGCCAAAATTCCAGGCATCCAGTGGAAGAAGAGAGATTTATTTAGTTCTTTTCAAAAATGAGGGAAATTTCCAAAGACGATTCCAGTCAGACTCCACCACAAATTTGATTAAATCTGGTTCCATGTGCATCCCTAAACCAATTACTAGCAAGCAGGAGTAGATTTTACAATATTTATCTGTAATTAGAAGATAGTGAGGGAATTAGATGGAGTATCCATTGGGTGGGTAATCAAAAATGTATGTCTGTCAAGGCCTGGAGCCAAATTTAGCCCCAGTGCTGAATGATCATCCTCCAGTTGTCACTTGGAGCCCACAATATCCCTGCTTTTATTTTCTACCATTCTTAACCTCTTTCACTTTATCCCATCTTCTTTTAAAACGCATCAAGAAAATTTCCATCTCAGGGCCATCCTGTTTATTTCTTGCTTCCTTCAGATCTTTGCTAAAATGTTATCTCCTTAAATAGTTCCCTATTGTTAACCATCCAGTGTAAAATTAGCACCCTACACAGAGGACAGAGTAGTGGCTACCAGAGGGGAATGAGGGGGAAGGCAAAATGAATGAGGGAGAGGGCAAAATGGGTAAAAGGGGTCAACTGTACAGTGATGAATGGAAACTACATTTTTGGTGGTGAACACGCTGTAGGGTATTGTACACATGAAATATGTAATGTTATAAGTCAGTGTTACCTCAATAAAACTAAACCTAAAAATTAAAAAAAAATAATTAACACACCAGCACTTTCCATTCCTTTACTTATATTTATTTTTCTTCATATTTCTTATCACTATTTGACATTATATATACATTTATAGTTTATCTGATTTTCCACTAGAATATGACTCCAATAAGGCAAAGCTTTTTCGTTGTTGTTCATTGCTATATGAACAGTGCCTAGAATATTTTCTGGCACATAGTTAATAAAGTTCAATAAGTATATTTCATGTCTAAAAGAGAGATTTCTCAGTTTCTTAATCCCAAATTCTAGGGAGAAAAAGTCTTATTGGCTAAAATGTGTTAGATCCATTCAACTGTGGGCTTTGGGAAGGATCATAAGCTTCAAAGATATGGTGACCACTTTGCTCTAGAGAGTACCAGTTAATACCTGTTGTTCTGTAGTGATTATTAACAGGCTCCTATATTCACTCTCTAATGTGCTCCAATTTAGATGATAAATTATATGATCACCCTAGCACAAGGAATGTTCCTTCCAGATACTATGAAAGAAAGGCTGTTTTCTAAAAAAGGAATGTGGGTGGGAAGCAATGATTAATATATCTAATACTTTCCCCCAACTCTGCTTCTCCACTGGAATTCTCTATCCAAAAACCTCACCACCAATCACCCAGATGGACAAACCATAAAACTATTCTCTACTGAGATTTTCAATTCTCTCTTAAGGACGTGCCATCCTCATTTAATTGATAATGAACTTTTTAAAGATATACCTCTTTGGGCTTCCCTGGTGGCACACTGGTTGAGAATCCGCCTGCCGATGCAGGGGACACGGGTTTGTGCCCCGGTCTGAGAAGATCCCACATGCTGAGGAGCGGCTGGGCCCGTGAGCCATGGCCGCTGAGTCTGCGCGTCCGGAGCCTGCGCTCCACAATGGGAGAGGCCACAACAGTGAGAGGCCCACATCAGAGGAAAAAAAAAAAAAAAGATATACCTCTTGATTCTCTCTCATAATTACCTCCCCTTTTGCCTCCCCGCTGCTAATATTTGGGCTCAGACACTATCTCCTGAAATGCTGTAATATTTGCATTTCCTTTTATTTAACAAATGGTTACTTAGCACCTTACTATGTTGCAGATCCTGTTCAAAGGTCTCTACAAACATTGAAATGTTTTAATCATCATAACCCCATGAGGTAGGCATTATTTTTATTATCATTATTCCCTGTAAAAGTGAAAGGACAGAGGCAGAAAGAGGTTGCGGTGCCACACTGCAGCGAGAGAGTAAGGGTTAGGCCCAGGCAGTCAACCTCAGGAATGGGGGCTCAGGCCCTATGCTGTGCTGCCGTAACAGAGATCTTTGCCAATGATTTCACTTCTTTCCACTCCATACCAAAGGAACAAACGTCCTTAGCATAGTATGCAAGGGTTTTTGAATCTAACTTTGTTTTCTACCCCAGTCTTACCTCACCATGACAACATTGTTTCACCTTTTACTAAACCTATGCTGAAAAGCTACCTTTCCCCAAATGAGCCTTGTGTGTTCATGTCTCTTTTCCTTTGCTCATAGCTCTCATTCTACCGAGAAGGTCACAATGCCTGCAATGTCCAATCTAGCAAACACCAGTGCAACCTTTAAGCTTCAGTTTATGTCAACTCCTCTGTGAAGCTTTCCTCCTATTCTAGTTTGTCTCCTCTCGGTTTCCACAGTGTCTTATATCAATAACATTGTTTCACTTCTTGAATACAGGGTTCATACCTTCATTATTTCTGAATATATTTTTATTGAATAAAAAAAATAAATCAAAGAACAGTAGGGAGGGTTATAAAAGAGGAGTTCTAGTGGTGGAAGGAGTGTCCAGAGAGAGGTCAAAGTAAAATATTTCTCACTAAGCCACAGAGAGATAGCTAGGAATATATATTTACTTCCATTTTCTACAATGGAGTTTGGCAAACTATGACCAGTGGACCAAATCCAGCCTGCCACCTATTTTTGTTAATAAAGCTTTATTGGAACGCAGCCATGCCCATTCATTTCTGCATCGTCTGTGCTCCTTCCACGCTACAACTACAGATTTGAGTAGTTGCGACAGGTACCATATGTCCTGCAAAGCTTAAAATATTGACTATCTGGTCCTTTATAGAAAAAAAATTTGCAACCCCAGCTCTATAATAGAATGTTCAGTGACTATCATACAAAGACTATATGATGATGCTCCATTTGTCAATGTAGACCTGCTGCCACAGGGTAAGTCTAGAGATGAGCATCCCTACCGGAAGAGGAAGATGGATACCAACACAACTTGAAATCATCATATCTATTTTCATCCAAGCATGACTGAATTTATCTCTTACCCTCCTGCAGCATAGGACATACCCTCCTGCAGCATAGGACATACCCATGCCCCTTTGAGGGCTGTGGCCCAGACTAAACTAGGGCATTCATGAAGAGATAGAGATACTTAACTATACATACCTAAGTTAGGTTTGGAGATGGCTTACCTTAATGAGGAAAACCCTTAGTCTTGTAAGTGCTTCACCCTGATACTGATTGAAATGTACAAGATGTGAAATGAGCTCCACAACCCACCCACCAAGCTCCACTAAGTGGGAATTTGGAAGGAAACAAATAACTGAGAGCACTCTTCAAAGCCCAGGAGAAAGAAGTGGGATTAATAAAGGAGAGGCAGAGTGGTCGGGAGTTTTAGGGAAGACAGTCATACTGGAAAAAAGATGTGGGGACCAGGGAAGGACTTTCCTACACCCTGAAGTTAACATAATAAGGATCCATACATTTCCTGAGGGGAAAAAACTCATTTGCTTTGTTTTCTGGGGTTTTGATGTGCACTTAATTTTCTAGCTGTAATGGATTGTCCCTTCCCATCCTTCCCAATATCAAGGGCACAACTAAGGGGCTTAATACAGCTTTGAATTTTTAACCTCAAGGGCTGTGCCATTAAAATGGCAGCCAGTTTTACATGGGGGAAAGTAACTTCTGCAAATGGAATCAGAAAGAGACTAGATCTCTTGTTCCAGTCCATGCTACCATTCCTTGGCCATTTTCCCAGGCCCTGGAACAAAACAGAAGAAAACAGCACTGTATTTGGCATCCCAGGAGAGTGTGTTCACTTTCAGTTCTACAGGTATTTGTGTGTGTGGGATAACATTTGGACATACTTGGGCAATGCTGGCAAGTCTTTACAAAAGCAGATGTTGTGTGAACCATTTTGGACTACTCACCAGTTAAAGGGGCAGGCAAGAAGAACAGTGCCATTCTTTGCCTGGAATTTGGCAAAAAAGAGAAAACAAATGCAGTTTTGACATCTGTTCCTGTTCTTTTTTATAGCTTAGCTCTGCCAGCTAAGCAGGCCTGATCAGGCATAATTGATAAATTATTAGAGGTAACTTGACAAGGAGGTCAACGAAAACTAATAAGAAGAAAAAGGATAAATGAAATGATTCGTTTGTCAGGTCTTTTGATGAATAAAACTAAAAGGACAAGACAATCTTAAAAAATTAGTATTGTTTTAGGAAAACTCCTGTAGCATCATGGTGACTAAAACATAAATAACTTTGTTTTTCTTTATTGCCTCCCACAAGTTACTGGGAGCAGACTGAAAAGTTAAATTCTTCATATCATGGAATAATAACAGATGCAATTAATTGAGCACACTGAAAGGTGCTGTATAATCTGTAAATCCGTAACAAAAATTATTACCATTTTAGAGAATGGAGAACAAATGCCCAGAGAGTGTCACACAACAGATCAAATGGCAGTGGCAGTGTATGAAAGATGCTTTAAAGGTGACTTTTCAGCTGACAAACTGCTCCCATGTACCTGTCTGTTTTGACAGATATAGCTTGGTGGCAAGAGCTTGGACCTTGACACTGGACAGTTTAAATCCTGCCTTTGCTACATTGTAGCTGGTGGAATTGATTTAGTTATTTAACTTTGAAATTCAGTTTCCTTGGCTCCAAATGGACAAGAAAACTCTATATCACTGGGATTTATTGTGAATTAAGTGAGGAAATATTTATCAAATGCCTTAGAAATAGTAGACAACCTGTAACAACTGTCTTTTTTTGTTTCCTTTCTCATTGGATCACACCTTTTGTACCCAGCTCAAACTAACATTCAGAGAAGACAAATAGTTGTACTTAGTGTTTTGTGGTATAGTTTTAAAAATTGTCTTAATCTGATGTACTTAATAGAAGATATTTCAAATAAAAATTTTTGTTGGTACAGGTTAAATTAGCCAAACTTACTACTAGTTATGTTACCACCCTAGTATCCTAAAGTAGATCAGAATTTCCAAACCATCTTGCTTTTTTTTTCTTTTAAACAAGACTATGTTTTATTAACAGGCTTAACTTTTTTTTCAGGTATCCTCATTTATTTATTTATTTATTTATTTATTTTTAACATCTTTATTGAAGTATAATGGCTTTACAGTGGTGTGTTAATTTCTGTTTCATAACAAAGTGAATCAGCTATACATATACATATATCAACATATACCCTCCCTATCCCACCTCTCTAGGTGGTCACAAAGCATCGAGCTATCTCCCTGTGCTATAGGGCTGTTTCCCACTAGCTATCTATTTTACATTTGGTAGTGTATATATGTCCATGCCACTCTCTTACTTCATCCCAGCTTACCCTTCCCCATCCCCGTGTCCTCAAGTACATTCTCCAGGTGTGATTATTCCTGTTCTGCCCCTAGGTTCTTCAGAAACTTTCTTATTTTTTTACATTCCATATATATGTGTTAGCATACGGTATATGTTTTTCTCTTTCTGATTTACTTCACTCTGTATGACAGACTCTACGTTCATCCACCTCACTACAAATAACTCAATTTCATTTCTTTTTATGGCTGAGTAATATTCCATTGTATATACGTGCCATATCTTCTTTATCCATTCATCACTCAATGGACACTTAGGTTGCTTCCATGTCCTCACTATTGTAAATAGAGCTGTAATGAACATTTTGGTACATGACTCTTTTAGAATTATGGTTTTCTCAGCGTATATGCCCAGTAGTGAGATAGCTGGGTCATATGGTAGTTCTATTTTCAGTTTTTTAAGGAATGTCCATACTGTTCTCCATAGTGGCTGTATCAATTTACATTCCTACCAACAGTGCAAGAGGGTTCCCTTTTCTCCACACCCTCTCCAGCATTTACTTTTGTAGACTTTTTGAAGATGGCCATTCTGACCGGTGTGAGGTGATATCTCATTGTACTTTTGATTTGCATTTCTCTAATGATTAGCGATGTTGAGCATCCTCTCATGTGTTTGTTGGCAATCTGTATATCTTCTTTGGAGAAATGTCTATTTCGGTCTTCTGCACATTTTTGGATTGGGTTGTTTGTTTATTTGATAATGAGCTGCATGAGCTGCTTGTAAATTTTGGAGGTTATTCCTAGGTCAGTTGCTTCATTTGCAAATATTTTCTCCCATTCTGAAGGTTGCCTTTTCATCTTGTTCATGTTTTCCTTTGCTGTGCAAAATCTTTTAAGTTTCATTAGGTCCCATTTGTTTATTTTTGTTTTTATTTCCATTTCTCTAGGAGGTGGGTCAAAAAGGTTCTTGCTGTGATTTATGTCATAGGATGGTTTGCCTATGTTTTCCTCTAAGAGTTTTATAGTGTCTGACCTTACATATAAGTCTTTAATCCATTTTGAGTTTATTTTTGGGTATGATGTTAGGGAGTGTTCTAATTTCATTCTTTTACATGTAGCTGTCCAGTTTTCCCAGCACCACTTATTGAAGAGGCTGTCTTTTCTCCATTGTATATCTTTGCCTCCTTTATCAAAAATAAGGTGACCATATGTGTGTGGGTTTATCTCTGGGCTTACTATCCTGTTCCATTGATCTCTATTTCTGTTTTTGTGCCAGTACCATACTGTCCTGATTACTGTAGCTTTGTAGTATATCTGAAGTCTGGGAGCTTGATTCCTCCAGCTCCATTTTTCTTTCTCAATATTGTTTTGGTTATTTGGGGTCATTTGTGTTTCCATAAAAATTGTGAATTTTTTTGTTCTACTTCTGTGAAAAATTCCATTGGTAGTTTGATAGGGATTTCATTGAATCTGTAGATTGCTTTGGGTAGTACAGTCATTTTCACAATGTCGATTCTTCCAATCCAAGAACATGGTATATCTCTCCATCTGTTTGTAGTATATTTAATTTCTTTCATCAGTGTCTTATAGTTTTCTGCATACAGGTCTTTTGTCTCCTTAGGTAGGTTTATTCCCAGGTATTTTATTAGTTTTGTTCCAATTTCCTTTTCAGGTTTTTCATCATTAGGTATAGGAAGGCAAGCGATTTGTATGCATTAAATTTGTACCTTCTACTTTACCAAATTCATTGATTATCTCTAGTATTTTTCTGGTAGCATCTTCAGCTTTCTCTATGTGTAGTATCATGTCATCTGCAAACAGTGACAGCTTAACTTCTTTCCAATTTGTATTCCTTTTATTTCTTTTTCTTCTCTGATTGTTGTAGCTAAAACTTCCAAAACTATGTTGAATAATAGTGGTGAGAGTCGACAACCTTGTCTTGCTCCTGATCTTAGAGGAAAAGGTTTCAGTTTTTCACCATTGAGAATGATGTTGACTGTGGGTTTGTCATATATGGCCTTTATTATGTTGAGGTAAGTTCCGCCTATGCCTACATTGTGGAGGGTTTTTATCATATGGGTGTTGAATGTTATTGAAAGCTTTTTCTGCATCTATTGAGATTATCATATGGTTTTCATCTTTCAATTTGTTAATATGGTGTATCACACTGGTTGATTTGCATATATTGAAGAATCCTTACGTTCCTGGGATATAACACACTTGATACTTTTAATGTGCTCTTGGATTCTGTTTGCTAGTATTTTGTTGAGCATTTTTGCATCTATGTTCATCAGTGATATTGGCCTGTAGTTTTCTTTCTTTGTGACATCTTTGTCTGGTTTTGGTATCAGGGTGATGGTGGCCTCA
>NC_041228.1:44906519-44939280 GCF_002837175.3 Physeter macrocephalus
GTCTGTTTATATTTTCTATGTCTTCCTGGTTCAGTCTCAGAAGCTTGTGCTTTTCTAAGAATTTGTCCATTTCTTCCAATTTGTCCATTTTATTGGTGTATAGTTGCTTGTAGTAATCTTTCATGATCCTTTGTATTTCTGCAGTTTCAGTTGTTACTTCTCCTTTTTCACTTCTAATTCTATTGATTTGAGTCTTCTCCCTTTTTTTCTTGATGAGTCTGGCTAACGGTTCATCAATTTTGTTCATCTTCTCAAAGAACCATGTTTTAGTTTTATTGATCTTTGATATTCAAATCATCTTTCTGAACAAGTGTCTTTAAGCAATGGTCTGTAGCACTGTAAAAAGGGCTTCTCAATGTCTCATAAGAGAAACAAGTAGCAACTGTAAGAGAATTCATCTAGTGTTTATACGTTAATTTGGTAATTGAAAAGTCTTCATCACATGCTTTCACCTCTGTCTTACTTGTAGTGTACAAGAGCTTTTGATTATACTCATTACAGTTGCATACATCAAATTAGTGCTAATTATTAGCTGACACACAAGAAGAAAATGAAGAAGATCTGCAATAAATGACTTTTTAAGAAATTACTTTTGAGTGTAATGCCTATGAACAGTCTGGCAGAGGGGTGAGGGGAGGTGCACAGGGTGGCATTCTTGCCTTTGTAAGTTCTAGGATGACATTTACCCTTCAGTCTTTAAGACCTGTGGGAAACACTTCGGTAGCACTCCCTGTTCTCCTGTAATAATATCTGGAATGATTAGACAAAGAACAAGGCAGAACAGTAAATGTTCAGCAAGGTTACATTTTGCAATTTGAACAGTATTAGAAAGGAAATCAAATATAAGTGGAATCAGAGTGCATAAGGAAACTACAAATGAGATGCTAAGTAGTTCCTTTTCTATTTGTATGTCTACTGTTTCTTTCTAATACCAGTATAGTTAATCAGGTCTTCAGAATTTATTTTTTGAACTCAATGATGCCATAATTCATGCAGACATCCTAGGAAATGAGGGCAAAAGAAGATCTAGACCAGATGAATGTATGAATGACTTGAAACTTGAGAAGAGATTAGTTCATTAAAATGGTGATCTGAAAACATTTTTTGATTATTCTAAAAGTCATGGAAATGTCTTACCCATGAACTTGTAATTTCCCAATAGAGATATAAGTGTTAAAGTTCTGTAGGTGAATCTGAGAGTAAACAATTACCATTAAAGACCAACATTCAATTCCATCAAATAGTTATTCAAGAACAACTTTTTTTTTTTAATACTATAGAGAGTGGACAGAATTTGGGGTCTAGCTCTGTGTCATGAGTGAAAATCCCCTATCCATTATGAACTTCCATTGTGTCATCTGCAAAATGAAGATACTTGTGCCAGTTATCTGTTACTGTGAAACAAATCACCCCAATCAGAAGTTAGTAATTTAGACAGGACACACTAAGACCCATCCACTCCATGCAACATCAGCTGGGGTGAAAGAAAGGCTGGAGGCAATTTGTCAGCCAAGGGCTGGAATTGTCTAGAGGCTCACCACCATCTGGTGATTGCTGGTTGATGGCTGGAACCTCTGCTAGGAATGCCAAGTGTGATCCTTCTTCTCCACAAGGGTCACTTCTGTGGTGCTTGAGTTTCTCATGGCATAGAGCCTACGTTCCAAGACCCCCATAAACAATGTTGAAGCTGGAAGCTGTATATTCTTTTATGACCAGACTTAAAGTGATATATTGTAACTTTTGCCACAATCAGGAGCTTACTCAGATATAAAAGAAGGCAACTCAGACCTAACTCTCATTGGGAGGAATGACACAGTTACAGGGTAAGAAGAGCACAGGGGAGATATTGTTGTGACCATTTTTGGAATATACGACCTACCATAATAATAAAATCTACCATTTAACATACATTGTTATTACACTTTTTCTTTCAAAAAAACTCCTTACAAGTGTTTCTACATATTTTCACAGATTTTTTATCAACTTCACAAAATAACAAGGAAATTAACATTTAACATTGAATTTAATTCCTAGTCTCACATCTTTGTCTCTCAGATAATGGCTTCTTGGGTTTGGACACATGGTAGCTTCAGTGCATTGCAATATAAGAAGAGAATGACAGGTAAAGCAGCTGACTTTTGTTGTCATTGCCTTGAATTGTGAGAACAAAATCTGAGTAAACTGTACTAGTGGGACAAACAGTGTGGCACTTTCATCAAGACTATGTGTATGAATATCCTTTACATTTAATATCCATGTGCTAAACACCTCTTCTTCTTATGCCTTTTTGTTTTTCATGAAGTAAGAGCATTAAGCAAGGGGTAGGGTACCTACTCTCTTGAGTAAGCCTGTGGGTACTACATGTGACAGTTGTGTATGAGAGTCTCTACCCACTGGTTGAATGAGCAGGTCTTTCAACAAGTAAAAACTAAATCTCACACAACAATCAAAAGAACCAAGTTTGCTGATTGGCAAGTTAGTGATACATTATTAATTTTGAGTCCCAATATCCTCAATTCTTATCTAGAGAATTAAATGTAAGACCAGTTGGGAGAAATAAAAAACTTTGGCAGACACTTTCCCCAAATGTCTCCAGATGTGATAGAGAATGCATAAAGAGAACTCTTTAATGTTTCTGTTCCCATCAGAAAGCTGTTATAATATTCAGTGCCAAGTAGTCAAACAAAATAAGACCACCAAATTATTTATAATTCTACATTTTCTAAATTCCCAGTTATTTAACATCACAAAGACTCAATTGAAATCTGTTTACCTCCAAGTTTTACTTTGGCATTAATTTATTAAACAAGAAACTGAGAAAGTCATTGAGAATAGTAGCAAAATGAAGTGCATTATTGAACTGTCAGCAAAACTGCCAGGCGTATTTTCTACATTGTGGGGAAAAAAAATAATGTAGTTGACAGAGTTTTCACTACTTCCACTAAACTGTTGCTTTCATTGTTGCCAAATCATACTATCTGGATGTAGTGCATTGAAGGATGGGTAGACACTGAGGGTCCACATTATCAGCCAACATTTCACCCCAGGTGTTTCCTGCCCTCTTATATTTGGTTACTGTGATTACAAGTAGCCATCTGTACAGTGGTAAAATCAGTGGTGGATTTTCTGTTGTTGTCAACAGGAATAGCCCTGGAGGTTTATGTTGGATGCTGGAAATCAAAGTTGGCTTTGACAAAATGCATTTTAGACAATGTAGAGGAAAAAAAATCCAGTTATATTCTATGAGTATGTTGTCCAGTTTAAATAGCAGGGCACATTTTGCCAGTGTAAATATAATCACTGTGTTTCACCAGTGATAACAGGTAATTAGTAAATTAATCCTTATAAATATCTTAAATCAGTAGATTGAGAATGCCACTTAAATTAAAAGACCCTGTATATGGAGAGAAAATGACATAAAATAAAGTAGCCTTGAGAAGTATAGCATCAGGTCTTGATGCTGCACCCCTGGTTCCCGCAATCCCACTAGAGGCATTCTCGGTGCTCCATCCAGACCTCCCTCCATCACCTCCTAGAGGAAACATCCACAGACCATGGTTTGCACCTCTCAGGTGAACTTTCTCAAACAAGCTCACCCTCCTCATTCAGCAGATTAAGATTGGAAGAGCATAGACCTTCAAGATGATGGAGGAGTAAGATGTGGAGATGACCTTCCTCTGCAGAAATACATCAGAAATATATCTACATGTGGAATGACTCCTACAGAACACCTCTGAATGCTGGCAGAAGAACTCAGACTTCCCAAAAGATGCCCTTAGGCGACCTACACACAGAGGTGAGGTGAAATCCAAAGCTGAACACCAGGAGCTCTGTGAACAAAGAAGTGAAAGGGAAATTTCTCCCAGCAGCCTCAGGAGAAGTGGATTAAATCTCCACAATCAACTTGATCTACCCTGCATCTCTGGAATACCTGAATAGACAACAAATCATCCCAAAATTGAGGTGATGGACATTGTGTGATTTTGTCTGTATAGATTTTCTTTTACCATATGCCTAGGGTTCTCTCTGTCTGTATTTTTTTGTTTGTTTTTTGTTTTTTTAGTATAGATTTTAGTGCTTGTTATCATTGGTGTATTTGGTTTGGTTGCTATCTTCTTTCTTTTTTTAAAATTACTTTTAATTTTTAAAATTTTTAATAATGTTTTTATTTTTTATTTATAAATAACTTTATTTTATTTTACTTTTTTTGTTCTTTTTTCATTTTTTCTCCCTTTCCTTCTGAGCCATGTAGCTGACAGAGTCTTGGTGCTCAAGCCAGGTGTCAGGCCTGTGCCTCTGAGGCGGGAGAGTTGAGTTCAGGACATTGGTTCACCAGAGACCTTCTGGCTCCACTTAATATCAAATGGCAAAAGCTCTCCCAGAGGTCTCCATCTCAATGCTAAGACCCAGCTCCACTCAACAACCACCAAGCTACAATACTGGATACCCTATGCCAAACAACTAGCAAAACAGGAACACAACCCCACCCATTAACAGGAAGGCTGCCTAAAATCATAATAAAGTCACAGACATCCAAAAACAAACCACCAGATGTGGTCCAGCCCACCAGAAAGACAAGATCCAGCCTCATCCAACAGAACATAGGCACCAGTCCCCTACACCAGGAAGCCTACACAACCCAAAGAACAAACCTTAGCCACTGGGAGCAGACACAAAAAACAGTGGGAACTATGAACCTGCAGCCTTCAAAAAGGAGACCACAAATACAGTAAGTTAAGCAAAATGAGAAGACAGAGAAACACACAGCAGATGAAGGAGCAAGATAAAAACCCATCAAACCAAACAAATGAAGAGGAAACAGGCAGTATACCTGAAAAACAATTCAGAGTAATGATAGTAAAGATGATCCAAAATCTTGGAAATAAAATGGATAAAATAAAAGAAACGTTTAATGAGGATCTATAAGAACTAAAGAGCAAACAAACAATGATGAACAAAAATATAAATTAAATTTAAAATTCTCTAGAAGGACTCAATAGCAGCATAACTGAGGCAGAAGAAAGGATAGGTGACCTGGAAAATAAAAGAGTGGAAATAACTACCACAGAAGAGAATAAAGAAAAAAGAATGAAAAGAATTGAGGACAGCCTTAGAGACCTCTGGAACAACATTACATGCACCAATATTCTAATTATAGGGGTCCCAGAAGAAGAGAAAAAGAAAGAAGACAGATAAAATATTTGAAGAGATTATAGTTGAAAACTTCCCTAACATGGGAAAAGAAATAGTCAATCAATTCCAGGGAGCGCAGAGAGTTCCACACAAGGTAAATCCAAGGAAAAACATGCCAAGACACATATCAATCAAACTATCAAAAATTAAATACAAAGAAAAAATATTAAAAGCAGCAAGGGAGAAACAACAAATAACATACAAGGGAATCCCCATAAGATTAACAGCTGATCTTTCAGCAGAAACTATGCAAGCCAGAAGGGAGGGGCAGGACATAATTAAAGTGATGAAAGGGAAAAATCTACAACCAACATTACTCTACCGAGCAAAGATCTCATTCAGATTTAACAGAGAAATTAAAATCTTTACAGACAAGCAAAAGATAAGAGAATTCAGCACCACCAAACCAGCTTAATTCCAGGGAGCGCAGAGAGTTCCACACAAGGTAAATCCAAGGAAAAACATGCCAAGACACATATCAATCAAACTATCAAAAATTAAATACAAAGAAAAAATATTAAAAGCAGCAAGGGAGAAACAACAAATAACATACAAGGGAATCCCCATAAGATTAACAGCTGATCTTTCAGCAGAAACTATGCAAGCCAGAAGGGAGGGGCAGGACATAATTAAAGTGATGAAAGGGAAAAATCTACAACCAACATTACTCTACCGAGCAAAGATCTCATTCAGATTTAACAGAGAAATTAAAATCTTTACAGACAAGCAAAAGATAAGAGAATTCAGCACCACCAAACCAGCTTTACAACAAATGCTAAAGGAACTTCTCTAGGCAGGAAACACAAGAGAAAGAAAAGACCTACAATAACAAAACCAAAACAATTAAGAAAATTGTATTTGGAACATACATATCGCTAACTACCTTAAATGTAAATGGATTAAATGCTCCAACCAAAAGACATAGACTGGCTGAAAGGATACAAAAACAAGACCCATATACATGCTTTGCACAAGAGACCCACTTCAGACCTAGGGACATATACAGACTGAAAGTGAGGAGATGCAAAACGATATTCCATACTAATGGAACTCTAAAGAAAGCTGGAGTAGCAATTCTCATATCAGACAAAATAGACTTTAAAATAAAGACTATTACAAGAGACAAGGATGGACACTGCATAATGATTAAGGGATCAATCCAAGAAGAAAATATAGCAATTGTAAATATTTATGCACGTCACATAGGAACACCTCAATACTTAAGGTAAATGCTAACACCCATAATAGGGGAAATTGACAGTAACACAATCATAGTAGGGGACTTTAAAACCCCACTTTCACCAATGGACAGATCATACAAAATGACAATAAATAAGGAAACACAAGCTTTAAATGATACATTAAAGAAGATGGACTTAATTGATATTTATAAGACATTCCATTCAAAAACAACAGAATACTCTGTCTTCTCAAGTGCTCATGGAACATTCTCCAGGATAGATCATATCTTGGATCACAAGTCTACCCTTGGTAAATTTAAGAATATTGAAATCATATCAAGTATCTTTTCTGATCACAACACTATGAGACTAGATATCAATTACAGGAAAAAAATTTGTAAAAAATACAAACACATGGAGGCTAAAAAATACACTATTAAATAACAAAGAGATCACTGAAGAAAACAAAGAGGAAATCAAAAAATACCTAAAAACAAATTACAATGTAACATGAAAACCCAAGACCTGTGGGATACAGCAAAAGCCGTTCTAAGACAGAATCTTGCCTCAAGAAACAAGAAACATCTCAAATAAACAATCTAACTTTTACACCTAAAGCAATTAGAGAAAGAAGAACAAAGTACCCCAAAGTTAGCAGAAGGAAAGAAATCATAAAGATCACATCAGAAATAAATGAAAAAGAGATGAAGCAAACAATATCAAAGATCAGTAAAACTAAAAGCTGGTTCTTTGGTAAGATAACCAAAATTGATAAACAATTAGCCAGACTCATCCAGCAAAAAAGGGAGAAGACTGAAATCAATAGAATTAGAAATGAAAAAGGAAAAGTATCAACTGACACTGCAGAAATACAAAGGATCATGAGAGATTACTACAAGCAACTATATGCCAACAAAATGGACAATGAGGAAAAAATGGACACATTCTTAGAAATGCAGAACTTTCTGAGACTGAACCAGTAGAAATAGAAAATAAGAACAGACCAAACACAAGCAGTGAAATTGAGACTGTGATTAAAAATCTTCCAACAAACAAAAGCCCAGGATGCGATGGCTTCACAGATGAATTCTATCAAACATCTAGAGAAGAGCTAACACCTATCCTTCTCAAACTCTTCCAGGGCTTCCCTGCTGGTGCAGTGGTTGAGAGTCCGCCTGCCGATGAAGGGGATATGGGTTCGTGCCCTGGTCTGGGAAGGTCCCACATGCCATGGAGTGGCTGGGCCCGTGAGCCATGGTTGCTGAGCCTGCGCATCCAGAGCCTGTGCTCCACAACAGGAGAGGCCACAACAGTGAGAGGCCCACGTACAGAAAAACAAAACAAAACAAAACAAAAAACACTGGTGCAGTGGTGGAGAGTCCGCCTGCCGATGAAGGGGATATGGGTTCGTGCCCTGGTCTGGGAAGGTCCCACATGCCATGGAGTGGCTGGGCCCGTGAGCCATGGTTGCTGAGCCTGCGCATCCAGAGCCTGTGCTCCACAACAGGAGAGGCCACAACAGTGAGAGGCCCACGTACAGAAAAACAAAACAAAACAAAACAAAAAACAAACAAACAAACAAAACTCTTCCAAAATATAGCAGAGGAACACTCCCAAACTCATTCTACGAGGCCATGATCACCCTGATACTAAAACCAGACAGATGTCACAAAGAAAGAAAACTACAGGCCAATATCACTGATGAACATAGATGCAAAAATCGTCAACAAAATACTAGCAAACAGAATTCACAATCACATTAAGGGGATCATACATCATGATCAAGTGGCGCTTATCCCAGTAATGCAAGGATTCTTCAATATACGCAAATCATTCAATGTGGTAAAACATATTAACATATTGAAAGAGAAAAACCATATGATCATCTCAATAGATGAAGAAAAAGCTTTTGACAAAATTCAACACCAATTTATGATAAAAACCTCCAGAATGTAGTCATAGCAGGAACCTACCTCAACATAATGAAGGTCGTATATGACAAACCCACAACAAACATCATTCTCAGTGGTGAAAAACTGAAACCATTTCCACTAAGATCAGGAACAAGACAAGGTTGTCCATTCTTACCACTATTATTCAACATAGTTTTAGAAGTTTTAGCCACAGCAATCAGAGAAGAAAAAGGAATACAAATTGGAAAAGAAGAAGTAAAGCTGTCACTGTTTGCAGATGACATGATACTATACATAGAGAAAGCTGAAGATGCTACCAGAAAACTACTAGAGCTAATCAATGAATTTGGTAAATAGAGGGTACAAAATTAATGCATAGAAATCTCTTGCCTTCCTATACACTAATGATGAAAAATCTGAAATGAAGGAAACACTCTGATTTACCATTGCAACAAAAAGAATAAAATACCTGCGAATAAACCTACATAAGGAGACAAAAGACCTGTATGTAGAAAACTATAAGTAACTGATGAAAGAAATTAAAGACAATACAAACAGATGGAGAAATATACCATGTTCTTGGATTGGAAGAATCAACATTGTGAAAATGACTATACTACCCAAAACAATGTATAGATTCAATGCAATCCATATAAAACTACCAATGACTTTTTTCACAGAAGTAGAAAACATATTTCACAATTTGTATGGAAACACAAAAGACCTCGAATAACCAAAGCAATGCTGAGAAAGAAAAACGGAGGTGGAGGAATCAGGTTCCCAGACTTCAGACTATATTACAAAGCTACAGTAATCAAGACAGTATGGTACTGGCACAAAAACAGAAATATAGATCAATGGAACAGGATAGAAAGCCCAGAGATAAACCCATGCACATATGGTCACCTTATCTTTGATAAAGGAGGCCAGAATATACAATGGAGAAAAGACAGCCTCTTCAATAAGTGGTGCTGGGAAAACTGGACAGCTACATGTAAAAGAACGAAATTAGAAAACTCCCTAACACCATACAGAAAAATAAACTCAAGATTGATTAAAGACCTAAATGTAAGATGGGGCACTGTAAAACTCTTAGAGGAAAACATAGGCAGAACACTCAATGACATAAATCACCGCAAGATCCTTTTTGACCCACCTCCTAGAGAAATGGAAATAAAAACAAAAATAAACAAACGGGACCTAAGGAAATTTAAATGCTTTTGCACAGCAAAGGAAAACATGAACAAGATGAAAAGACAACCCTCAGAATGGGAGAAAATATTTGCAAATGAAGCAACTGACCAAGGAATAATCTCCAAAATTTACAAGCAGCTCATGCAGCTCAATATTAAATAAACAAACCACCTTATCCAAAAATGGGCAGAGGCCCTAAATAAACATTTCTCTAAAGAGGATATACAGATTGCCAAGAAACACATGAAAGGATGCACAAGGTCAGTAATCATTAGGGAAATGCAAATCAAAACTACAATGCGGTATCACCTCACACCGGTCAGAACGGCCATCATCAAAAAATCTACAAACAATAAATGCTGGAGCGGGTGTGGAGAAAAGGGACCCCTCTTGCACTGTTGGTGGGAATGTAAATTGATACAGCCACTATGGATGCAGTATGGAGACTCCTTAAAAAACTAAAAATAAAACTTCCATACTACCCAGCAATCCCACTATTGGGCATATACCCTGAGAAAACCATAAAAAGAGCCATGTACCACAATGTTCATTGCAGCTCTATTTACAATAACCAGGACATGGAAACAACCTAAGTGTCCATCAACAGATGAATGGATAAAGAAGATATGGCACATATATACAGTGGAATATTACTCAACCACAAAAAGAAATGAAATTGAGTTTTTTGTAGTGAGGTGGATGCAACTAGAGTCTGTCTTACAGAGTGAAGTAAGTCAGAAAGAGAAAAACAAATACCGTATGCTAACACATATATATGGAATCTTAAAAAATGGTTCTGAAGAACCTAGGGGCAGAGCAGGAATAAAAATGCACACGTAGAGAATGCACTTAAGGACACGGGGAGGAGGAAGTGTAAGCTGGAATGAGGTTTGAGAGTTGCATGGACATATATACACTACCAAATATAAAATAGCTAGTGGGAAGCAGCCACATAGCACAGGGAGATCAGCTCGGTGCTTTGTGACCACCTAGAGGGGTGGTATAGGGAGGATGGGAAGGAGATGTAAGAGGGAGGAGTTATGGGGATATATGTATATGTATAGCTTGTTCATTTTGCTGTAAAGCAGAAACTAACACACCACTGTAAAGCAATTATACTCAAATAAAGATGTTTTAAAAAAAAGAATGATAGCACCTGTACTTTTATGCAATTTTTTGATTCTGTGACTTGATGCTTTCAAATCTGTGACTATACCCCTGGGACAAATTAATGTAAGATGATTTCTTTAGTTAACTCTCAGTTTTTCTTGAGAACAGCAGAGTGTGGATAAAAAAACCCACACATAATCCAAAAGTATTTCCCACTTTCCTGACTCTGGGGAAGAAGTCGATGGATGGATTGTTGTAAGGTCTTTATCTTGAGCCTGAACTTGACTATGCTAATTGGTGAGTCAGGCTGCCTGGACTTGATTCACTTGCAGAACAGAGTTTTTGGAAGTACTCTATTGGTAATGTTTTGTTATCTATTTCTGTGTAACAAACTATCATAAATTGAGTGGCTTAAAGCAATACGTATTTATTATCTCACAATTTCTGTGGGTCAGAAATTTGGGCACAACTTCTCTGGGTCTTCTGTATCAGGGTTTTCCACAGGCTTCAATCAAAGTATCAGCCAGGACTGAGATTTCATCTAAAGGCTCAACAGAAGAAAGACCTGTTTCCCAGATCAGTGGGCATTGGCAGGATTCATTTCCTCAAGGGCTGTCAGACTGAGGATCTAGTTCTTTTCATGCTGTCAGAATGAGCATCTTACTTTCTCACTGGCTGTTAGCCAGAGGTCATCCTAATTTCTTGCTATGTGGGCCTCTCCATTTGTCAAGTTGCTTCAACAAAGCTGGCAAGGCAAGAAAACCATAGAATCTGCTAGCAAAATGGAAGTCATATTTTGTAGGCTCATCATGGAAGTGGCAACATTACTGTATTCTGTTGATTAGACAGAAGCCATTATGTCTAAGCCTCACTCAATGGGAGGCTGTTACACTTAGACATGTATACCAGGACACGGCCATTATTGGAGCCAGTCTCATCTGCTTGCCTCAGGGTGGTTGAGGACAGATAGACTAGGATTGGAGGAGAGCTATCTATCTGCCCTGGATAGTGGTTTCTGGACATAGGCCCAGTTTCTGTGGTGAGACCCTCTTTAGGCTAAAATTAGAGGAATTGTTTTCACCCAGAAGGATTCAGGGAAACTTGAGAGGTGTGGCTTTCTCTCCTATGTGACAGTATGTTGACACTGGGTGGGAGTAAAGCATATGCTCTTCTTTTCTACATGTAACACAGCATTGCTTTATCCTCACAGAACCTGTGTCAGATAGTGGAGCTTTGCTGCTTCAAGAATTTGAATTATGAGGAGTGCTGAGAGATTGTATCCTTGGATTTTTATGCCACTGTAAAATGGTATGTTGAATGTTACAGGAATGGATGACTCTTGTCTGTTTGAGCAGCTTTGTGCACACTGGATATGTAGTTGAACACTAAATTATTCTAAGTAACTGTTAGCAGTTCTTCTATTTCTTACCCTCCTTTCTTCCTTTGACTCAGTGATCAAGTTCTCTGGAGGTTTTAAACATCCTAATCTGTATGTAAAAATAATAAGGAAAGCCAAATATAAGTTAATTATCGAAGTTTCAAAGCAGAAGACTTGGCAGGGAGGAGCAGCTGCTGCTCTGACCTCTAACCTATAGCCAGAGATATATTTTGAAGAATGCTTATGATGTTCTTACATTATTTTGGATGGGTAAGTGGATATCTGAACATATTAATCCTAAACTTTGTGAGCAAAATTTAAAGTATTTCTGTTTATCCATGCACAAACTAGATTACACAAAGAAGATGTAAGTGTTGATGTCCATCAAGTAACAATAAGTTAAAGATAAAGAATATAGAAAAGGAAGAGGTGGAAGCAGAGAAAGAGAAATGTGGAAGAAGTGGGGTATTTTCCTCTGAAAATCCTTATCAGATCTCTTCTGAATGATATACTGCAAAATGTTATGAACATTACAAAATGTTCATAACATTTTGTTTCTTTCGAATAAAGCAACTCAGACTCTCCCTGGAATGAAGGTAAGGACAGCAAGAGACAGACATATCAGCTTTGTCTATTGAATTGTCCCAAAAATTTCTTCTGTAAATAGTTTTAGAATGAGCTTATTATGATGGACTATTTTCTCTGAAAACTTAGAGATTTCAGGACAGTGTTTCAGTACCACCTTATGTCTAATATTTATCAAAACAGGAGAGACTAAAGGATTAAAATGTCTAAACTTTATCACGCGTTTCTTTCTGCTGGCAAGGCTATAGAACAGTTGTTAATATTGAAAATGAGATGAAAGATGTTCTAAATTTATCTTATCAGCCCTGTCTTTCAATAGAATGATAGTTACTTGACACTATCACATTGTTTTTCAGCCAGTTGAAACCAAATCTGAGAAGGCACAAATCCATCCAGAAGTCATGGCTCAGAAATACCAAGTGATGCCAAATGAAACAGGTAAATGTTCATTCACCTGGGGACCATATTTTGACTGCATTATTGTGCAAATGGAAAAAAAAACACAATGTTCTCATCAATTCAAAAATCATACTTAAAAGACCTCAGTTGGAAACCATATATTTTTTCCAATATCCATAATATGTACCCTCTGAGTTATATCTGGCAACATTAAAATGTTGTCTTATGAACACTAAAGGTGTGAGAACCATCAAGCAGATCCAAGTTGATTTGGCACATTTGTTCACAAAGAAGGCAGTTCTTTTTGTTGTAAGATTTAGCTTAGAAAGTAAATGGAAGTTTAAGAACTCATCCCAATATATGCAGCTTTACCAAAAATAGAGATGGATTATTCAAATATTGATGAGACAAAAAGATGGTGTTTTACACTAGAAGATTATAAAGAAGAAGAGTGAATTTTGGAAAATGAAACTGAATTTGGATCTTTTATCAAGGCTAATTCCTACTCATTTTAGAAATATAATATTGTGTATAGAAATTTTGATTGTCCTAAATAAGAACACCAAGATTTACCTCTCAGTCTGTCTGTACGTAGGTCTGTGCTCAATGTTATATGAAAGTTTAAAGCACACCAATGTATAGTATACACTGACCATTGCTCTGAAAGGCTTAACTTCAACAGTTACCTTTATACCTTAAGATCAACATTAAGAAAAGTGTTTAGTATGCTGCCTATTCCTTATTGTTGTTTGGTAAACATTATTTAGAGGTTACTAAAATGAAAACAAAATTTGTTCCAAATTATATATGTCTCCCATTTATTAGGAGATATCCAGGCTAAAAGCTAATATACTTAACTAAGAACCTTTATTCAATATGAACAACAAGTAGATAAAATAAGGGATAAGCAGGTCCACAATTTGATATACAAAGAATGATGTTAAATCATCCTGATTTTCCACTGGTGCTGAAATTATGGGTGGGAATATATTAGATTGAAGATGGAAAGTAATAACTGTAACCATACTTATAACTGGAAACATTTATTCCATAGAATAAGCAGAGTTGTGAGAGAAGAAATATAATCAAATAATAAAATATGCTCAGTTTCCTCAGTCTGAAGGCTGGAGGAAACTCAACCTGCTGGTCGATGCCTTAGATGTGGCCCTGGATAGCCAACTGGAACTGTGCCTCCTGCAGGGGTGGAGGGTGGGGTGGAGAGACCAAGAAGCAGGAGGGCTGCTGGGAAGAGCTGAGAACGAGACTTAGGGCTTCCCTGAATTGTGTGTCTGGCTACATTTCTGGGACCCTTGGCAGGGTGCTTAGGCTAAGCAAGGCTATTGGGTGGGGTCACAAGTCACCCTATATATTACTTTTCCTTTGTCTCCCGAGTATTTTTATGCAGGTCAAATCAGTTCAAGGTAAGAAACAGGTGAAACGCTGAAGAAAAAATCAGTGAAAAAAGGTTATCGGGGGAGTATAAAAAGGTAACAGAGGTTGTTCCCTGTTAAGAGGAAGGACTGGGCTGACCACTGAGGGAGCCACCGACTGGTATGTACTGTGAATAGAGAGGTTCAGCAGGACTAACCAGTGATGGATTGCCTTGAAAATGCAGCCCAAGGGCTCCTGGGTACCTCACTGGCTACCAGAACTGAGTGAAAATTACCATAATCAAAAGCTTTTGACAGGTATGCAGACTCAGAAACCCTACTTGGGACTCATCTAGACAAGAACTGTCTTTTTTAAATTATTTTTTATTGGAGTATAGTTGATTTACAATGTTGTGTTAGTTTCTACAGTACAGCACAGTGAATTAGTTATACATATACATATATCTATTCTTTTTTAGATTATTTTCTCATATAGGTCATTACAGAGTATTGAGTAGAGTCCCCTGTGCTATATAGTAGGTTCTTTTATATATAGTAATGTGTATATATTAATCCTAATCTCCCAATTTACCAGAAAACCATAATTCAAAAAGATACATGCACCCCAGTGTTCATTGCAGCACTATTTACAACAGTCATTACATGGAAAACAACCTAAATGTCCATGGATGGATGAATGGATAAAGAAGATGTGGTACATATATACAATGGAATACTACTCAGCTATAAAAAAGAAAGGATTGTCTTTTGAGGCAGATTCACATTAATTAAATTCATGAGCCTGATGAAGGCAATATGGAGGCCATTTTCTTCTCTTCAATGGCCAGCTAGTTTCTGCCCATCTGCACTCCTCTACATTACTTTTCTGAGTGAATCTCCTACTACCCTACCCTTTGCTATGCTTGGGCCACCCTGAAACATGTGAGCTTTGTCAGACACACCTGACATGCTTCCTTCTCCCAGGGCCCTTTTCCTCACTATTCTTCCCAGCTTGCTTTTGGTCAGCTTATCTTGCTTTTTGTCTTGCTTTTCTTCAGCTCTTTCGGTCATTTCGCAAATGACCAGAGTGAAGTTTTCACTCATGTCCATGTTTAAAATTCAACATCTGCCCACCCTCACCCAATTCCTGCTGCTTTCCCTTCTTTTTTTCCCATAGTCCTTATCACCATCTGATGCATTTTATATTTTACTTATTTATTTTGTTTATTTTTTTATTTACTAGAATGTAAATTCTGCTAACTTACTAGAAGGTAAATTCTATGGTGTCAGGGACTTTTGTCTGTATTATTTACTGCTGTATCCTCAGAATCTAGGACACTGCTTGGAACATAGTAGGTACTCAATTAAAAATATGTTTAATAAAGTCTGAAATGGGGACCCTCCCTCAACAAATACACACCAAAACCAGGTTCCCTCCTTGTTCCTATCAGTAAGGATGGGAAGAGGGAAGTATTGATGATCTTAGAAGAACTCCTGTGGATGGGGACAAGGTTTAGAGCCTTCTGTTTTAGAACTAACAGCCTGGTATGGAAAATTTTGTGTGTGAATAAAAACAAAATAGAGAAAAATGTGGTTTTTTTCAGTTAATTAACTAACTTACACAGAAAAATATAACTACAGGTATGTCTATTAGTCAGAGTTCTCCAGAGAAACAGAATGGGAGATATCTGTTTATCTAAATAGATAGATAGATAGATAGATAGATAGATAGATAGATAGATAGATAGATACCCTTCAACAAGGCTGAGGTTTCAATCCCAAGCAGTTGAAAATTTGCATATAACTTTACACTCAGCCCTCTCTCTCTGCAGTCTTGCATCCCCAGAGTAAAACAACCACAGATAATGTAGTACTATATAGTATGTATTTATTGGAAAATAATCTGCATATCAGTGGACCCACGCAGTTCAAACCCATGTTCTTCAATTGTCAACTGTATACATTTCATGTATATGTGTATATGTGTCTGTGTGTATCTATCTATCTATCTATCTATCTATCTATCTATCCATCTATCTATCTATCTATCTATCTCTATGCAGAAAAAGAAAGAAAGAGAGAGAGGAGGGGCAAGTAGGTTTATTATAAGAATTGGCTCACACACTTATGGAAGTCGAGCAGTCCCATGATCTGTCACCCAAAATCTGGAGAACAAGAAAAGCTGGTGGTATTACTCAGTCTGAGTCTAAAGCCCTAAGAATTGGGGGAGGGTGATGGTGTAAGTCCAGGTCTGAGTTCAAAGTCTGAGATCCAGAAGAACAGATGTCCAAGGGCAGGAGAAGATGGATATTCCAGCTCAAGCAGAGAGTGAATTTGCCCTTCCCCCACCTTTTTGTTCTATTCAGGTCCTCAGGGGATTAGGTGATGCCCACCTGCAATGGTAAGGGCCTCTTCCTTACTCAGTTTACTGATTCAAATGCTAATATCTTCCAGAGACACCCTCACAGACACACTCAGGAATAATGTTTTATCAGTTATCTTGTGCATCCCTTAGTTATTAACCCTTAAAATTACAATGATAATTTTATCAGTCAAGTGGACACAAAATTAACTATCACAGTATAAATGTGATAACATGTTACATGATACTTTACATGATAAACATACTTTCTTACATGCAAAATACACTTATAATATTATGTACAGCATGACTACTGTATTTATTCACAATAGACAGTGGAGCTTGGTAAGAAAATTAAAAATTTTAAATTCCTCAGAGAGTATGCAACCAGACTAAAAGAATTGATTATATCGGGTTAGCCAAAATTTCTTTCGGGTTTTTCCATCCTGAACGAAATTTTTGGCCAACCAAACACTTATAGTAGTGACTAAATCTTAAACTATAATCTTTTGTATGCTCCTCAAAAAAGTAATTATATTTAATTGCACTTAATTTCCAGCTTGAGTCCCATTCTGTCTGGTAGCGGAATCATTAGTTTCTTCTGGCAATTCAGAGTAAACATACTCAGTTCAACGTAGATTCAGTCAATTCAGAATTGCTCTCCTTCTTTTTCTCCCTTTGATTATTTCTAAGTCTTGGGAAGTTTATTTAGTGTCACTGCACTGAAGCCATGTCCTATCCTGTCCTTTGTCATCATTTTCTACATTGCTGGCCGCTGATGAGAGTGCCACATTCCCACTTGCCACCCTTGTATGACTCATGGTATCATTCCCTCTCTTCCCTTTATCCTACCCACAGGGCCTCTTCACATCTGTCATCTTTCTGTCCTTTACCTTTGTGTTCCTCTGGGAAAAGGTTGAGAGGTACACATGAAGATGTCCCATGCTCTTCAATGTCACTCTGGAGGCATAGGAAACTTGGAGGAGGGTGCTGATGAGGGTGATGGTAGGTAGGGGATGTTGTTGAACTTCTCTGACTATACAAGCTACATTTCTCCTTGACTGCTACCTCAACATTCCAGTACCGGGAATCTCCTCAAATCTTGCCAATTTCCAGAATCACAGATGGTAAATGGGACACATGTTGACTTTGCCTTAAGGCTCAAACCTGCATGGTAATTAGTGGCAGAGATGGCCATCTGTCCACAAAAATATCATGCTTCTCCTTCCATAGTACAGAATTATTGCTGGAAGGGGCTGTATTTCCAAGTTCCCTTTGTGAAATCCGGTTGTGAGTATGTAACTAGTTCTTGCCAATTGAATGAGAGTAGAAACGACGTATGTCATTTCTATCTGAGGTTTTATAAGAAGCAGGTGTGACTTTTTCACTTTCTATTTTCCCTTTTCCCTACTGGATGACATGGTTCTATGGAACTGAGGAACCATAAAATGGAAGGAGCTTGGGTACTTGAGTCACCATATGGAGAAAAGCTGCCCACCATTCAAACCAACCTCCTTGGACTATTGCATAAGAAATAAAATACTACTGTATTAAGCCTCCAAAATTTGGTTATAGCAGCAAGTATTACTTTAACAAATACTAAATTCCATGGTCCTCCAGACCTAGGTCTGGGAACGGAGGGTAGATCATTTCATAGTATGCTCAGTGACATCTAACTTGCTTCCTTTCTCATAAACTCTATTCCTAGTCCATGGAATCTTCATCTAGTCTGAATTCAGAAGAAAAATCTTTCCTGGGTGATATGTATTCTTTCATGAATATTACTTAGTGTAAGGCCAGCCTTGTACTATGAAGAAGTCAAAGTCTTTTCCTTGAGTTTCAAAAGTACTTGTGGACTTACTTCACTCTGTATGACAGACTCTAGGTCCATCCACATCACTACAAATAACTCAATTTCGTTTCTTTTTATGGCTGAGTAATAGTCCATTGTATATATGTGCCACATCTTCTTTATCCATTCATCTGTAGATGGACACTTAGGTTGCTTCCATGTGCTGGCTATTGTAAATAGAGCTGCAATGAACATTGTGGTACATGACTCTTTATATGAAATCTAAAAAAAAAAAAAAAGGGTTCTGAAGAAACTAGGGGCAGGACAGGAATAAAGATGCAGATGTAGAGAATGAAGTTGAGGACATGGGGAGGGGGAAGGGTAAGCTGGGACGAAGTGAAAGAGTGTCATGGACTTATATATACTACAAAACGTAAAATAGGTAGCTAGTGGGAAGCAGCCTCATAGCACAGGGAGATAAGCTCAGTGCTTTGTGACCACCTAGAGGGGTGGGATAGGGAAGGTGGGAGGGAGACACAAGAGGGAGGAGATATGGGGATATATGTATATGTATAGCTGATTCACTTTGTTATAAAGCAGAAACTAACACATCATTGTAAAGGAATTATACTCCAATAAAGATGTTAAAAAAAAAAAGAATTGTGGAATATAAAGTTGAGTACTGCCTGAAAACATTCTCTTTGCATTCTCACTGCCATAATTCTTCTGAGGCAGTGGATGTTTCTAGCTGAATGGAAGTTAGAGAGTATAGCTTCTAGTTAGGGTTGTTTGGGTAAAGAAGGTAAACTTCAATTAAGATAATATTTTCTTACCTCATAATTCATACCATTGCATAATATTAGGGGGGACTTCTCATGGAACTGTAGTACATAAAGTCTAAAAATTAATTTATTTTTCTACTTTTCCCTAGAGAGTGCTTAGATGAGTTTTGCCAACATTTGCCTTGGTGAACTTCCTTCATCTGTACTTTCCTGACTGATCCTCACTTCTGACAAACACATGTTTTCTTTAGACAGTTCATCCTTGCAATCAGATTATCTTCAATGCTGAGTGTTGAGAGTTATTTGAGTTTTTAAAGTGAGTGTGTTTATCTGTGTTCTTGCCCATTGCATTTTTAAAAATAAAACATATCAGAGGATGATCAAATTAAGAAAATCTTAATTCTAAGATTTGGGGGAACAGCAACTCTTGACCCAATCTCCATGTTCTTAAATACCAGGTTTTTTTTTTTTAGAGGCATTTCTTCTATTGTGATTTGGCAACCAAGCTACACCTTTTGGGAAGCCAATTAAATCTGTCTCCTTAACCTGAGTAGCAGGCAAAATCCCTGAAATTATAGAAGCCCCTGCAAATGTGAAGAGACTGAAGAGTTTCAGATAAATGGACATTCCCTGTCATGCATTTTAATAAGCAAATAAAAAAGCCTGGCAGGGCTTCCCTGGTGGCGCAGTGGTTGCGCGTCCGCCTGCCGATGCAGGGGAACCGGGTTCGCGCCCCGGCTTGGGAGGATCCCACATGCCGCAGAGCGGCTGGGCCCGTGAGCCATGGCCGCTGAGCCTGCGCGTCCGGAGCCTGTGCTCCGCAACGGGAGAGGCCACAATAGTGTGAGGCCCGCGTACCACAAAAAAAAAAAAAAAAAAAAAAAAAGCCTGGCAATGGACACAGAGGACTGAAACCACATGCTGACAACTCTGTCTGTTTCAGGGATAGGCTAAGGCCCGCATACCACAAAAAAAAAAAAAAAAAAAAAAAAAGCCTGGCAATGGACACAGAGGACTGAAACCACATGCTGACAACTCTGTCTGTTTCAGGGATAGGCTAATACAAGTATGATTACTATCACTCAGGGCAAATGTTCATTTAGGATAGTGAGAATTCGGAGTTTAGATAGTGAAAGATACTTGTATTTTATTTTTGAGTTAAAATTGAAAATTTTTGGATAATGAAGAAGAGTACCTGCATTTCCATGTTCCTCTTTATGAGGAAAAGTGTTCTCTCAAAACGGGCATTCTACTGGATTCTTCTCCTTGTTATGTCAATGAATGTCTTCCTATTCACTTGGAGGTAGGCAATTAACTTAATATCAGTATTAGGAATCATTCAAATATCTGCATGATTAACAGTAACTTAAACATTGTTGACCTTATGAAAATGGGATATATCTCTTTCTTCTAGAACCAGAAGGCATTGCCTCATGCATTCTCTGCACTTCTCAGATAGTGAAACTGAGCCTCAGAAAGGTAAAGTATATTCTAAGGTTATTCTTCTTTGTACAGAATGAGAAATGCATACTAGCTAGGAAAGGAAAAGGAAGCATGGAAACACTGTCAAAAATAGGGAATGTGTTTGTAACATGTCAAATAAGATACACACATATATATTGGATGGTTATAGAGCTCTCACTCTTTCTCCCTCTCTACATACACACCCACATACCCACACACACACACAAACACACACATATTTGCTTCATAAGGTAAGAAACATTGAATACCAACATATTAAAATATATGAATTTTTCTATTTTTAGAATGATGTTATTTGTTATGGACACATGTTCAGAGCCTTGGCAGCTAAACCACCTTATAAATTGAAAACAAGTGAATAAATGCGGTGTTCAAATATGCACACCAAATGATTTAAGTATTAAGGGGAAAGTTGTAATAACAATGAACTAAATTATAATAGCGTTAATATGCTAAGGATTTTGATGTTCATTGAATCCTTATAACAACCTGATGACTAATATAAGGATTGCCATTTTAAAGATGCAGAAACTGAGGCTCTGGAATTTATGAAACCTTTTACACAACAGTGAAGCAGCAGGGCAAAATTTGAACTCAATTTGGTCTCATTCCAGACTCTCTCTTTTCCCACAATAGTATGTTTCCTCCCTAACAATCCAAAGGAAAACAAGTTCAATTTTTTTCTATTTTCCCCTTTTTGCCCCAAATCTACCTCTTACTACAATGTCAGTTTTACTGATGCACTTGTCCCAGGGTTTCCTCAGGATCTTATGCACATTCAAAGAGTCACTGACCTCTATCGCACATCAAAGCCACTCAGATAAGTAGGAGAGTAGTTATTCTTGTAAACTAGAAGTTCATCATCCAGACCAAGGGAATGTTCCATTGGAAAAAATTTCAAGACCCAGTAGTCCATAAAGATAAAAAACAGTCTGCCTCAACAATTCCCTTATGAACTCCCGCAAAGAAATGTAGAGTGAAAAGTGCAGCCATCAGTAAAATATGGTGTTAACTTAAAATTATCTTTTGAAACATAGATCATTGGTAATGCTGCTACTTCTCCTTTCTTTTTTTCCTGATTGTAATATGCACAGCTGTGTGAATTATGTAAGACTCTATGGTAGGTCTCACAGGTGAACCTGGTTGAGCAGAACAAAATTTTCCCAACCTTATTTTTACGCAGTCCTCTCTAGCAAACTTCTCAGATAATGTATCTAATTCTCAATCAGCAACTTGATATTTTCACTATAGAGGTAAGAGGAGGTGGAGAAAAACCAGGAGACATGCCGTTTTCAATCAGACATATGTTATTTATAGAGTACTGTCTGGGTGCTGTGCCCCTGCCAAGTCAGGGAATACAAAGAGAATCAGGCAAGGCTGCTGTACTTAAGGAGCTTACAGCCTAGTGTTCTTTTATGCTTTTTCTTATCCACATTCCAGTGGTTGAACTGGCATCTCCAAGGTGGGATTAACATTATGAACTACAGTAGCTAATTCTGTGAAAGAAAGGGCAGCATGACAATTCTAAGTTAAGACACAGAGGACTTACAAACTCATGCTGAATAAATATTCTAGCTCCAGCACGTTGACATATCAAGAATCACACACTAAACATTAAACTGCCTTCTAGATGCTGGTGTATGCTTGGGGCATAGGGTTCAAAGGACAGACTTTTATCATTATCATACATTTGTACAGAGACTATTATAGACAGCTAAACATTCCCAAGTTGAATTTGGTCCCCTCATCGACTATCAGCTTTAATTATGTCTCTAGACAATTTGTGTGCTATTTTTCATGTAAATTCTCTTATTAGAAAACTAGGTATCACTTCAAGAATTAATCCAGTTTCCTTTTCTGCCTGTAGCCTATAGCTTTTGACTTCAGTCCACATACTCTCTTCTTGGCCCACAAGTGACATCCGCCATCACAGTGAAATAGAATCTCTGAGTGCATGAATGTCAAAACAATGTGCTAATGTGGAATCCAGCCTCCCAAGCTTGCTTTGAGCACAGTTATTGCAAAATCCAATCTATTTTATCACTCTGTCTTCTTGCTGGATTTAGCAGCTTCATAATTCCACACCTCTGTCAATGAGACCTTTATTATGCAGGTTTCTAAACATTTTACTTGGGGAAAGAATAAACAACATATTTAGTAATAATGAGGTGAGACATTGCTTTTGTATTTGCATTACTGTTTAATGATTTTGATATCTCCAGCACTTTGAGTTCTGGGAGCTTGTTTTGATTGATGCGGTTTTTCTTGAGACAACCAGTTACTTGCACTGCACAGTTTGTCACATGTTCAGAATATGTGGCTTCAGAATTATAGCAAAATGGAGTGCCCATCTTCCACTCACCATGGTTGCTATACAGATAATAATGCTACTCATTTTGTTTATGTTTCAGTATACATATTTGAAATGGAGTGTTCAGCAACCAGAAAAATTTAATCATAACATTTTTTCCAGTATTTTTCTCCTCCTTTTTGCTGTACAATGGCTGTGAAACCCCAATGATTCAAAATTTTTTCCCTGACCCTAATTCATCCTAATTCTTCCTGCCTCAATGTGTCTTTCAAAGTTTATTTACTTAAACGTTATTTAGTGCCATCTTATAAAATAAAGCGAAGTATGCCATACTTACTCTAAACTAAGCATGGCTGACAGCAGCAACTTCCGATCTCTAAATGGGGAGAGTTCAGGAGCAATAGAATAATTACAAAATTAACTTCAGGACAGGTCAAATGCACAGGCAAAATGAAAAAAAAAAAAAGAGAGACTTTGTGGCCAGGCAGTGCTGAATTTAAATCCCAGCTGTGCTACTTAGTAACTCTGTAAGTTTGTGCTAGTGACTTAATTTGACATGCAGGTTCTTTATCAATAAATGAAGATTTTAAAATAGTAACCTCATTGACTCCAAAGGATTAATGAGAAAATGTATATAAAATTCCATTGTATAGAAGCCTGGTGCATATCAGGCACTTAATATATTTTTCCTCTCATTATTATTATTATTATTAAAACACACCAGAATAAGTCAGGTATATGGATAATGGATAACCCTATGTAGATAAATAGTAGTGGTGCTAGAGCTGAGTATTAATAGGGAGACCGAAGAAGAGCAGTTTTTCTTTCTGTGTTTAATCCCTGAACTCTGAAAGCATAGGCTACTCTCCATTCACATCCAAACTTTAGTATGCCTAAGGGACATTGAAGAGTTTCCAAATTATTCCTCTAAGAGTGGGGAAAGGATCTATTCTAAGAGGCAAAACTTAAAGACAGTTGGTGCATTGCAACATGGTGAAGTTGTAGCTGCTAAACCCAAATGGAGGCCATACTAGCTTACAAAGATCCTTATCCAAAGTAAAAAGTAAGAAAGGCCTAGAATTAAGGTAGGAAACTTGTACTTGTGAAACTCTTCATTCAACAGATACTTTTTCTAACTCCATTCAGAACACTAAGTATGCTGTGTGAACACCCAGGTGCAAATCCTGATTCTATCACACACCAATCTATAAAAGAGAGCTCTATCCTTTTTACATAACACAACTGTTGTGTGACTCACATGCATAATGTAATGGTGACTGCTTAGCAAATTCTAAAGTACTTTATATACTCTCTAGCTGAGATGTATAAAATAAGATACTACTCTGTTAGCAATTCAATTTAAATTTGTTTATGGTTTTACTTAATTAGTAAGTTTGAGTGTCCACCGCAGTAAATTTGTTTTTTCTTTCCTAAATGCCTGAGGAAAGAGGTCCACGTTAACATCATTAGGGCATCTCACAGGAGAAGACAAAGCCTCAAGAGCAGATCACACTTAAATATCTGCAGATCTCTTTAGTTACAACATTTATCCAGCTTATCTCTGTGGCCCACGAGATGTTAAAATATAGAAATGAAGATGCTAGGAACTGGGTAAAAGGAAGGTTTCACAATGAGTGAGTGGAGTTTCTGAAATATTTTAAATTCTACAAAGATAATGCTTGCTGAGTTTAACCTCAATAGACTGTCAAAATTCTTTCTTCAGAAAAAAATTACAGGGCCTATGAGTGGCCTAAAGGAAATAATACACATTTTCTTTAACTGCCTAAAATAGTTATTTCTATTCATTTGTGAAGGATACCTTTGTTATGTAATGTTATGAAATAAAATATACTCATCAATATAGCTAGCATAGAGCTTAAACATGATCATCAATTTTTTTTACTTGCTGAACCCTTTGACATCATGCCTTTTCTTCAAATTTGTCTGTGAATCACAGTAAAGTATCAGGAAGCATAGTTTAATTTTATTTTAAAATTTTCATTGGAAACAAAATATTATTCTGGGGTTCAATGAGAATTTCTTACTCCCGCAAAATTTCTTGATGTGGGGCTGGTTTTGAGAAATTCCCCAATATAGTTTAAGTTCTCTCTCTGGTTTTACTGGTGGCCTCATTTATTCACATGTGTTTGATGAATTTCTTTTATGCTCCAGGCAGTGTGCTAGGGCTTGGGATACTAGCATGACCCGGGTCAAACACGGTGCTGCTTTTACATACAGTTGGCCCAATAAGCATGTGGCCTGACTTGCACTGTCATAACCCCAACATATGGTGTAAAGGGAAAACAGAAAATGTAAGCTAAAAATTTGAGAATAGGTGGGAAAGAGTATTGATAGAAAGTGAGATTGAGTTAGAGAGAAGAAACAGGAGAGATATGAGGCCTCCTAAAACTCTCACTGAAAAAGAATCTTAGATGTCACTTCCTTTCCATAAATAACTGTTTATAGGTGAGTTCTAAATTTTTATACTTCCAAGGAAATGTCAAGTTAATGTTTCATATTATTGAATACACAGCAAATTGCTGCCTTAAAATAAGGATTGGTTAGAAATTCGAAGTTGTGAAAGTCTGTTTTTATGCCTTTAATTTTTTTGTATATAGTAATCATACTCTGCAGTGAAAATAGGGTAAAACAAGCTTATCATAAAGGGCAAATTAAAAACAAAATTGTACTCAGAACTATAGTTACAAAGGATTAGGTAGGTATTTGACCTTGGACACTGTGGAGAATTATTTTCACTTATGCATGGAACACAACTGCAATTTATTGTGATTATAACCAACCTGGTTGGCATCTTGTAAGTTAGAAACATGGGTTGAAACACCATTTAAGTAAAATCTTTACCAAGTTAGTTGCAATTCTTACTTAAAGAAAGGGCAAGGATTAGTTGAAACAGATTAATCATGATTCATCTGAATGTAACTGTCTTAAAACACATCTTGGAAACTTACTCATTTTATGGAATTCCTTTTTTCCCTACAGTATTAATAAATAGCCGAGATAGAATGTTAGTTCCTTTGATAAAATATCATGTGTGTATCTATCTACAAGGCCATGGAAAAGTCATGGAAATTAATTTCTGAGAATTAATTCCTTTCAACCCTTCCAGCTTTCATGCATTGTCCTTTTGTAAGGCATCTTTCTGCCTCTGCCTGAAGCAGGGTCATAGGGAGATAGTGACAATCTCATGCAAAGAATAGCAGCACTGCTGTTAGGCAGAATATTTTTCATCTCATATATGAATCTTGACATATGTAGCTACGTATTGGTCTAGTGTCTGCTGATTCTCAATCTGCTACCCATATTTTTGATGCCTAGAGTTATACAACAATTAATCTTTTTACCAGCAGTGCCAGGAGGAGCTTACTTCAATATGCCCAGATTTGAACCCAAGTCTGAGATGCAACTTTCCATCCATCCCACTCTCTTTGTGATTATCTGAATACCTGGGCAAGAATTGTTATATTTCACTTTTTGGAGGAAATAACCAAATGGTGAAAAGCTCATACAGAAATTACAGACTCTCTCAGAAGTTAATAAAACGTCTGCTTTCTGTGGATAAATGAAGCTACATACCATAAATGGTGAGGAAAGTAACAGGTTTGATGAGAGTCAGTAGCAATCTTTTAAATACACTAAAATGAATGTATGCAATTCCACAAGTCAATGTGATGTATTATAATTAAATGGACAGGGAAGTGCACAATTTGTTTCACTTGAAAAAATCAGTTTGCCCAGGGAAACACAACTCATCATGAGTACACGTGAGAAGAAAGAAAAAACATAGAGGTAAGAGGAGAGAGAAGATGGCGGAAGAGTAAGATGCGGAGATCACCTTCCTCCCCACAGATACATCAGAAATACATCTACACGTGGAACTGCTCCAAATGAACACCCACTGAACGCTGGCAGAAGACCTCAGACCTTCCAAAAGGCAAGAAACTCCCCATGTACCTGGGTAGGGCAAAAGAAAAAAGAAAAAACAGAGACAAAAGAATAGGGACAGGACCTGCACCAGTGGGAGGGAGCTGTGAAGGAAGAAAGGTTCCCACACACTAGAAGCCCCTTTACGGGCGGAGACTGTGGGTGGCGGAGCGGGGAGCTTCGGAGCCACGGAGAAGAGCGCAGCCACAGGGGTGCGGAGGGCAAAGCGGAGAGATTCCCGGGAGGATTGTTACTGACCAGCACTCATCAGCCCGAGAGGCTTGTCTGCTTACCCGCCAGGGCGGGCGGGGGCTGGGAGCTGAGGCTTGGGCTTCGGTCGGAAGCCAGGAGAGGACTGGGGTTGGCTGCGTGAACACAGCCTGAAGGGGTTAGTGCACCACGGCTAGCCGGGAGGGAGTCCGGGAGAAGTCTGGAGCTGCCGAAGAGACAAGAGACCTTTTCTTCCCTCTTTGCTTCCTGGGGCGCGAGGAGAGGGATTTAAGCGCGCCGCTTAAAGGAGCTCCAGAAATGGGCGCGGAGCTGCTGAAGAGACAAGAGACTTTTTCTTGCCTCTTTGTTTCCTGGTGCGCGAGGAGAGGGGATTAAGCGCGTTGCGTGAGCCGCGGCTATCAGCACGGACACCAGAGACGGGCATGAGACGCTAAGGCGGCTGCTGCCGCCACCAAGAAGCCTGTGCGCGAGCACAGGTCACTCTCCACACCTCCCCTCCTGGGAGCCTGTGCAGCCCGCCACTGCCCGGGTCCCGGGATCCAGGGACAACTTCCCCGGGAGAACACACCTCCCCTCCTGGGAGTCTGTGCAGTCCGCCACTGCCAGGGTCCCGGGATCCAGGGACAACTTCCCCGGGAGAACACACGGCGTGCCTCAGGCTGGTGCAACATCATGCCAGCCTCTGCCGCTGAAGGCTAACCCTGCATCCATACCCCTCCCTCCCCCCGGCCTGAATAAGGCACAGCCGCCTAATCAGCTGCTCCTTCAACCCCGTCCTGTCTGAGCAAAGAGCAGACGTCCTCGGGTGACCTATGTGCAGAGGCGGGGCCAAGTCCAAAGCTGAACCCCAGCAGCTGTGCGAACAAAGAGGAGAGGGGGAGGTCTCTCCCAGCAGCCTCAGGAGAAGCAGATTAAATCTCCACAATCAACTTGAAGTGCCCTGCATCTGTGGAATACCTGAATAGACAGCGAATCATCCCAGGTTGAGGAGGTGGACTTTGGGAGCAAGATATATAATCATTTGGACTTTGGAAGCAAGATATATTATTTTCCCCTTTTTCTCTTCTTGTGAGTGTGTATGTGTGTGCTGCTGTGTGAAATTTTGTCTGTATAGCTTTGCTTTCACCATTTGTCCTAGGGTTCTGACCGACCCGGGTTTTTTTTTTTTGTTTTTGTTTTACTTTAAAAAATTTTTCTTCTTAATAATTATTTTTTATTTTAATAACTTTATTTTATCTTACTTTATTTTATCTTCTTTCTTTCTTCCTCCCTTTCGTCCTTCCTTTCTTCCTCCCTTCCTTGTTCCATTCCTTGCTCCCTTCTTTGCTCCCTTCCTTCCTCCCTTCCTTCCTCCCTTCCTTCCTCCCTTTCTTCATCCCTTCCTTCCTCCCTTCCTTCTTCCCTTCCTTCCTCTCTTCCTTCCTCTCTTCTTTCCTTCCTCCCTTCCTTCCTTTCCTTCTTCCTTCCTTTCTTCCCTCCTTTCTTCCTTCCTTTCTTCCTCCCTTCCTTCCTCTCTTCCTTCCTTCCTTCCTCCCTTTCTTCCTCCCTCCCCCCACCACAAGCATCTGTTTGGGTAACAGAATTTATCTCTCTAGCACCAATTTCAACACTTTTATTGTGGTCTTCTTTCTATGCAATAGCTTCTTCTTCTGTCAAATGGAAACCTCCCCTTTCCCCTGTGAAATGTGGAGAGAAGTGCTGAAAATGTGACTGTGCTGACATGTGGCCATGCTAGATTTATTCAGGATGAGCGTTACAGAGAGAAGGGTCTGAAGGAGCATCTTCTGGTCCTTTCCATTCCATCTCAAATGTCTTCCTGGAGATGCACTCTACCTCCTCCTGGCTCCCATCTTTTAATCCTTCTCTCTTCTTCTTTCCTTCATTTCTTCTATCCTTTCTTCTTTCCTTCCTCCCTTCCTTCCTTTCTTTCTTCCTTCCTTTCTTCCTTCCTTCCTTCCTTTCTTCCTTCCTTTCTTTCTTCCTTCCTTCATTTCTTCCTTCCTTCCTTTCTTCCTTCCTTCCTTCCTTCCGTCCTTCCTACCTTATTTTCTTTCTTTCCTTTCTATTTTATCTCCCTTTTATTATTAGACGTGTGGATTAAAGACTCTTGGTGCTCCAGCCAGGCGTCAGGGCTGTGTCTCTGAGGTGGGAGAACCAACTTCAGGACACTGGTCCACAAGAGACCTCCCAGCCCCACATAATATCAAATGGCAAAAATCTCCCAGAGATCTCCAATGCAACACCAAGACCCAACTTCACTCAACGACCAGCAAGCTACACTGCTGGACACCCTATGCCAAACAAGTAGCAAGACAGGACTATAGCCCATCCATTAGCAGAGAGGATGCCTCAAATCATAATAAGGCTACAGACACCCCAAAACATACCACCAGACGTGGACCTGCCCACCAGAAAGACAAGATCCAGCCTCATCCACCAGAACACAGGCACAAGTCCCCATAACCAGGAAACCTACTCAACCCACTGAACCAACTTTAGCCACTGGGGACAGACACCAAAAACAACGGGAACTACGAGCCTGCAGCCTGCAAAAAGGAGACCCCCAAACACAGTAAGCAAAATGAAAAGACAGAAAAACACACAGCAGATGAAGGAACAAGGTAAAAACCCACCAGACTTAACAAATGAAGAGGAAATAGGCAGGCTACCTAAAAAAAAATTCAGAATAATGATAATAAAGATGATCCAAAATCTTGGAAATAGAATAGACAAAATGCAAGGAACATTTAACAAGGACCTAGAAGAAATAAAGAGGAAGCAAGCTATGATGAACCACACAATAAATGAAATTAAAAATACTCTAGATGGGATCAATAGCAGAATAACTGAGGCAGAAGAACGGATAAGTGACCTGGAAGATACAATAGTGGAAATAACTACTGCAGAGCAGAATAAAGAAAAAAGAATGAAAAGAACTGAGGACAGTCTCAGAGACCTCTGGGACAACATTAAATGCACCAACATTCGAATTATAGGGGTCCCAGAAGAAGAAGAGAAAAAGAAAGGGACTGAGAAAATATTTGAAGAGATTATAGTTGAAAACTTCCCTAATATAGGAAAGGAAATAGTTAATCAAGTCCAGGAAGCACAGAGAGTCCCATACAGGATAAACCCAAGGATAAACACGCCAAGACACATAATAATCAAACTGTCAAAAATTAAATACAAAGAAAACATATTAAAAGCAGCAAGGGAAAAACAACAAATAACACACAAAGGAATCCCCATAAGGTTAACATCTGATCTTTCAGCAGAAACTCTCCAAGCCAGAAGGGAAGGGCAGGACATATTTAAAGTGATGAAGGAGAAAATCCTACAACCACGAATACTCTACACAGCAAGGATCCCATTCAGATTCGATGGAGAAATTAAAACCTTCACAGACAAGCAAAAGCTGAAGAGTTCAGAACCACAAAACCAGCTTTACAACAAATGATAAAGGAACTTCTCTAGGCAAGAAACACAAGAGAAGGAAAAGACCGACAAGAACAAACTCAAAACAATTAAGGAAATAGTAATAGGAACATACATATCGATAATTACCTTAAATGTAAATGGATTAAATGCTCCCACCAAAAGACACAGACTGGCTGAATGGATACAAAAACAAGACCCATATATATGCGGCCTACAAGAGACCCACGTCAGACCTAGGGACACATACAGACTGAAAGTGAGGGGATGGAAAAAGATATTCCATGAAAATGGAAATCAGAAGGAAGCTGGAGTAGCAATTCTCATATCAGACAAAATAGACTTTAAAATAAAGACTATTACAAGAGGCAAAGAAGAACACTACATAATGATAAAGGGATCAATCCATGATGAAGATATAACAATTATAAATATATATGCACCCAACATAGGAGCACCTCAATACATAAGGCAAAGGCTAACAGCCATAAAAGGGGAAATCAACAGTAACACAATCATAGTAGGGGAATTTAAGACCCCACTTTCACCAATGGACAGATCATGCAAAATAAAAATAAATAAGGAAACACAAGCTTTACATGATACATGAAACAAGAAGGACTTAATTGATATTTATAGGACGTTCCATCCAAAAACAACAGAATACACATTTTTCTCAAGTGCTCATGGAACATTCTCCAGGATAGATCATATCTTGCACCACAAATCTAGCCTTGGTAAATTTAAGAAAATTGAAATCGTATCAAATATCTTTTCTGACAACAATACTATGAGACTAGATATCAATTACAGGAAAAGTTCTGTAAAAAATACAAACACATGCAGGCTAAACAACACACTACTTAATAACGAAGTGATCACTGAATAAATCAAAGAGGAAATCAAAAAATACTTAGAAACAAATGACAATGGAGACACGACGACCCAAAACCTATGGGATGCAGCAAAAGCAGTTCTAAGAGGCAAGTTTATAGCAATACAATCATACCTTAAGAAACAGAAAACATCTCGAATGATCAACATAATTTTGCACCTAAAGCAATTACAGAAAGAAGAACAAACAAACCCCCAAATTTAGCCGAAGGAAAGAAATCATAAAGATCAGATCAGAAATAAAAGGAAAAAAAATGAAGGAACAATAGCAAAGATCAATAAATCTAAAAGCTGGTTCGTTGACAAGATAAATAAAATTGATAAAACATTAGCCAGACTCATGAAGAAAAAAAGGGAGAAGACTCAAATCAATGGAATTAGAAATGAAAAAGGAGATGGAACAACTGACACTGCAGAAATACAAAAGATTATTAGAGATTACTGCAAGCAACTGTGTGCCAATAAAAAGGAGAACCTGGAAGAAATGGACAAATCTTAGAAATGCAAGAGCTGCCCAAACTGAACCAGGAAGAAATAGAAAATAGGAACAGACCAATCACAAGCACTGAAATTGAAACTGTGATTAAAAATCTTCCTACAAACAAAAGTCCAGGACCAGATGGCTTCACAGGCGAAATCTTTCAAACATTTAGAGAAGACCTAACACCTATCCTTCTCAAACTCTTGCAAAAGATAGCAGAGGGAGGAACACTCCCAAACTTATTCTAAGAGGCCACCATCACCCTGATACCAAAACCAGACAAAGACGTCACAAAGAAAGAAAACTACAGGCCAATATCACTGATGAACATAGACGCAAAAATCCTCAACAAAATACTAGCAAACAGAATCCAACAGCACATTAAAAGGATCATGCACCATGATCAAGTGGGGTTTATTCCAGCAATGCCAGGATTCTTCAATATATGCAAATCAATGTGATACACCATATCAACAAACTGAAGGAGAAAAAGCATATGATCATCTCAATAGATGCAGACAAAGCTTTTGACAAAATTCAACACCCATTTATGATAAAAACCCTGCCGAAAGTAGGCATAGAGGGAAATTTCCTCAACATAATAAAGACCATATATGACAAGCCCACAGCCAGCATCGTTCTCAAAGGTGAAAAACTGAAACCATTTCCACTAAGATCAGGAACAAGACAAGGTTGCCCACTCTCACCACTCTTATTCAACAT
>NC_041228.1:44939511-44971202 GCF_002837175.3 Physeter macrocephalus
GAAGAATCAATATTGTGAAAATGACTGTACTACCCAAAGCAATCTACAGATTCAATGCAATCCCTATCAAACTACCACTGGCATTTTTTACAGAACTAGAACAAAAAATTTCACAATTTGTATGGAAACACAAAAGACCCCGAATAGCCAAAGCAATCTTGAGGACGAAAAATGGAGCTGGAGGAATCAGGCTCCCTGACTTCAGACTATACTACAAAGATACAGTAATCAAGACATTATGGAACTGGCACTAAAACAGACATATAGATCAATGGAACAGGAGAGAAAGCCCAGAGATAAACCCACAGACATATGGTCACCTTATATTTGATAAAGGAGGCAAGAATATACAGTGGAGAAAAGACAGCCTCTTCAATAAGTGGTGCTGGGAAAACTGGACTGGTACATGTAAAAGTATGAAATTAGAACACTCCCTAACACCATACACAAAAATAAACTCAAAATGGATTAAAGACCTAAATGTGAGGCCAGACACTATCAAACTCTTAGAGGAAAATATAGGCTGAGCACTCTATGATATAAATCACAGCAAGATCCTTTTGACCCACTCGTAGAGAAATGGAAATAAAAACAAAAATAAACAAATGGGACCTAATGAAACTTAAAAGCTTTTGCACAGCAAAGGATACCATAAACAAGACCAAAAGACAACCCCCAGAATGGGAGAATATAGTTGCAAATGAAGCAACTGACAAAGGATTAATCTCCAAATTTACAAGGAGCTCATACAACTCAATAACAAAAAAACAAACAACCCAATCCAACAATGGGCAGAAGACTTAAACAGACATTTCTCCAAAGAAGATATACAGATTGCCAACAAACACATTAAATAATGCTCAACATCATTAATCATTAGAGAAATGCAAATCAAAACTACAACGAGATATCATCTCACACCGGTCAGAATGGCTGTCATGAAAAAATCTAGAAACAATAAATGCTGGAGAGGGTGTGGAGAAAAGGGAACACTCTTGCACTGCTGGTGGGAATGTAAATTGATACAGCCACTATGGAGAACAGTATGGAGGTTCCTTAAAAAACTACAAATAGAACTACCATACGACCCAGCAATCCCACTACTGGGCATATACCCTGAGAAAACCATAATTCAAAAAGAGTCATGTACCAAAATGGTCATTGCAGTTCTACTTACTATAGCCAGGACATGGAAGCAACCTAAGTGTCCAGCAACAGATGAATGGATAAACAGGACATGGCACATATATACAATGGAATATTACTCAGCCATAAAAAGAAATGAAACTGAGTTATTTGTAATGAGGTGGATAGACCTGGAGTCTGTCATACAGAGTGAAGTAAGTCAGAAGGAGAAATACAAATACTGTATGCTAACACATATATATAGACTCTAAGGAAAAAAAAATGTCATGACGAGACTAGGGGTAGGATGGGAATAAACACAGACCTACTAGAGCATGGACTTCAGGATATGGGGAGGGGGAAGGGTAAACTATGACGAAGTGGGACTTGAGGATATGGGGAGGGGGAAGGGTAAACTATGACAAAGTGAGAGAGTGGCGTGGACATATATACACTACCAAAAGTAGGGTGGATAGCTAGTGGGAAACAGCCTCATGGCACAGGGAGATCAACTCCGTGCTTTGTGACCACCTAGAGGGGTGGGATAGGCAGGGTGGGAGGGAGGGAGACACAAGAGGGAAGAGATATGGTAACATATGTATGTGTTTATCTGATTCACTTTGTTGTAAAGCAGAAACTAACACACCATTGTAAACCAATTATACTCCAATAAAGATATTAAATAAAAACAACAAAAAAAAAAACCCATAGAGGTAAGATCCCTTTTTGCCCTAACTAGAGTAGACAAGGATTGATAGTTGATCCCATAGGAATTCCATCTTCTCCCGTCTTCTCACAACTTCCCAAGTCAGGTGTCAGTGCTCTTCACAGGTGTCTTCTTTTCTTAGTCACAGAAGTAAATATTTACAGTGGACATTCATTTTCTGCAGACTTTTGGGGTTTAGAAAAAGTGTCTACACAGAAAATTTTTCTAAAAGCTGAATGTAGATTTCTGCTTAGTTTTTATTTTATTAGTATATATCAGTAGACTAAAAAAATTTTAATTTTAAGACTTTACATTAAGCTCAATAGGTAATAATTATCTATTATCCTATACTGTTTTCTCATGTCCATTGGCCTGGTCCATCTCCCGTGTTATTCCAGTCCTCTCCTGGTGTGTGAGGATGCAGTGGGGAGGGGGCTTACTAGCAATGTGTCTGTGTTGGAATGGAGGATTCCTACTCTAGACAACATGAGTTGCCAAGATGATATCCACTAGAAAGTGTCAACATTTGAATGTTAACATGATAAATTCCAAATGCTAACAAGCACAGGGATCAGAATAAAAACTCCAGTTTGGTGTTACTGAACCAAGAATTCATACTGGGTGAGGTGGGTTCATATCAGGAGTAGGACAGGAATAAATACAGAGGGTCCTAAGTAATTGACTCTAACACATGTGCACATTAATAATTTACCTCTAGGTATCAGGAGGTGAGCGAGCCAGAGAGGCAAAAATTGTTAAGACAGAGTGAATATAACTTTTGGACATATACTGATACTCCTGGCATCTCTAAGCCGTCTAAACTGTAACTATTATTTCCCTCAAATAATTAAGATTTTTTTTTCCATAATCAAGATAGTTAGAAGTCAGAACTAAAAGAATTCTTGGAATGATCTAACATGGGTTAGATTGGGATGAAGCCAAGATACAAAATATTTGATGAGTTTTAAGAACATCTATGAAAATCTAATATCCTGGGTGTACATTAGATTCACCTGGAGAGCTGGGGTTTTGTTATTGTTGTTATTTGTTTTGGTTTGATTTGTTTTTTCTAAAATATTCTAATGCCTGGGCTTCACTCAAACCAAGTTAATAGAATATCTGGAGGTTGGTCTTAGGCATCAGTATTCATTTAAAAGCTTTTTAGATGATGCAAATGCACAGGCAAAATTGAGAACAGCTAGCCTAAATCCATCAGTCTTGGAAGTCAAGTTCAGTCTTTTAGGGATAGTTGAGACAAGTAATTGACTGAATTTTCAAGTATAAAATATGAAATGAGCGAAGGATAGTTACTGTTCGTTGGAAATGATCCTTTGTTATATTCATTCATTCAACAAACATTAACTGAATGGCTACTCTGTGCCAAGCACAGGTACTAAGGATATGAGCAAACAGCAAAATAACAAGCAGAAACGTGTCCTCTGCCTTTTAAGGAAGCCCCAAAACATACCACACCTTTCTCCCCACAGGCCGATAAAAGGGATCAGGGACAGTTCAAGATAATTTCAAGAATTTCCCTGAACCTCTTCATTTTCTCTCATACTGGTATTTCACAGACTTTATCTGCTTGACTTGAGATCTTCTGCTCTGCAAGCTCAATTATGCTTGTAGATCTTTGAGCCTGGTATTTGTATATGATCTCCTCATCTTTTCACTCTTAGATTCCTCCAGCACCTTTGGTATTTACAATGCTCTCTGACTCCCCCCTGCTCCAGGCTGCTTTGGATGTTTTTCATTTCAAAGAATAATTTCTTGATATTTCCAGTTCTCTAGTAAAATGGGAGAATTCCAGTTCACACATATTTACTCCTATACTCCAAGAAATAAGAATTAAGATGAATCTGAGCAATAAAACAGCATTTTCTACATGTTACCAATGCAAGAGATAACTCAACCTCAAACATAGCTGAACCCTAACTCGCCAATCAAATTTAACTTAAATGCCCAAAAAATCATGAGCTCTTAAGAAGTGGTTCTCAAATTTGGTTGGGTGTCAGAATCATCTGATATTGGAGGGTGGGGGGATTTGAAAATAGCATTCCTAGATACTACTCAGAGCAATCAGAGCCTGAGGATTTGAGTGTGATAGAGGATGGGCACCTTGTTTCTTAAGAGTTTGCCAGATGATTTTGATATACAATGACAGTTAAGAATCACAGCTTTAAAAGAACATATGAAGATGGAAAGAAACCCATGTTCAGTAGCTTTTTTGTTTGTTTGTTGGTTTGTTTTTGTGGTACACGGGTCTCTCACTGTTGTGGGCTCTCCCTTTGTGGATCACAGGCTCCGGACACACAGGTTCAGTGGCCATGGCTCACGGGACTAGCTGCTCCACGGCATGTGGTATCTTCCTGGACTGGGACACGAACCCGTGTCCCCTGCATCGGCAGGCGGACTCTCAACCACTGCGCCACCAGGGAAGCCCTCAGTAGCTTTTTGAAAACTCACTAGGAGCCCCCAAAATGTATATGGCTTCTTCTCATTAGAGCCTACAGAAAGCCCATAAAATGAATTCCAATGACTCTTCATAGAGAAGAGGGAGAGAAGGAAACTCAACCAAAGGACCCTGATTTTACAAGGTGACCACAGCTTGTGTTAGTACCTCAAAGTTTCCTTTTAGCATGTACTTTGATCAAGAGTTTTTACATTTTAATGACATACTTTTGACTGAATTATTTTAAAGATACTTTATTCTGCAAGACCATAACCATATCTCTCCCTTGGAAAACGATTATTATTCCCAAACCCATATGGCTTTTGGATAGAAAAAGAGAACAAGGTAATATCAAAAACAGATAAAGCAACAGTCAATAATGGATCAAAACTTTTAGTCTGTAAAGAAAAATAACTGTCATCTACCTCTAAAGATTAACAGTTACCTTTCATTTATTTTGAAAACCTGGCGGCCAGTTGTAGAACTCCATCACATCTCCCTAAAAGTATTTGTCTTCTCTATGGACACAGTATGGGATTTCTCAATGTTTCTAACATCTCTCTTTAATTACACAGCAGGCAATTGTGTACTTCTCTCTCATACACAGGCTCAGCAATGAGTAGCACCATTGTGCTGAACGCAGTATGTGGCCTCTGCATTTCTGCGAAATAACGTTCTCATAGAAATTTCATCCATAGACTAATGGTATCATTACAGATAGTGTTCCCCAAGTAGAAATACTACATTTTTGCTATTAGACTTTTTCTTCTTTCCTTTACCTAAGTCACAACCTTAGGTAATCTATGAAAAAAATCCATGAAATTTTTGCAAAAAACCCATGAAAAAAACAGCTGCATTACTAGGCCAATGTCCTCTCTTTGTAAGAAAAAACTTAAGATAAGTTAATCCTCTACGTATCAGAAATTCCAGATCATTTTTCTTAGTTTGACATAAAATTTCACATTTTACTCCTTTAAACTTGTTTTAATTAAAAAAAACAGGAAGTCTCCTAGGATTTTCCTAATTTGTACAACACGGCTTTATGTTTAGACTTATTCATGTTTGGAATCAAGTCTGTCAGTGTTTTTATCCTTAAATTATAGAAAGGAAACACTTTCTAAAAAAGCTTTTAACAGGCTGGCTTGTCTACAAACTTATTTTCAAACTTTTACTCAAATCACCATTACACATGGCCTCAATTTACCAGGAAAGATTTGCCATTCAGAGTATTGTACACTGATAATGTTGCCTGTGGTTTTTATTCATTCCTTTCTTTCTTCATTAATCATCTACTGTTACAAGGTATTGTGCTAAAATTGCCTATAGACAATGTAAACATGAGTTCATGACAATATAAACATTGTTTCTGTTCTCAGAAATCTTGAAATTTTAATGATGTGAAAGGGGTGGTGAAATTGAATAAAATAATGCAATCGGAATTTGATAAATGTCACAAGAGAGTGCTATGAAGGCTCATAGAAGAGAGAATAAACACACTTTATTGGAGTGGATAGACCAGGGAAGTCTCTATTTTTCATTCATTTAAATTTATTAACACTATCCTTTATGAAAATAGTGAACAAAATATCTTAAAGATGCAGAAGTATTCTTTGGGTGTAATCCATGCCTGTTTTACAATGAAATAAAGTTACCTTTCTCCACAAAAAAGAAAAAAATCGTGTACGAATAAACATGAATGCCTGTATTCTTCTCCTCAAGCCCCTGAGGTAAGGCACAGATGGCTGAGGGTCGCTTGCCCTGCTGCTGCAGATGCACTGCCTTTGTGTATCACCACTGATTGTCAGTCCACTTAGTATACCGACCACTATCCTTACAGCTTAGGGAGGGACAGCCGAAATTATTCTTATCAAAATTTAATCTCAGCCTGACTAAAAAATAGTCAAATTTATCTTCAGAATTTCAGACTGTTCTTTCTGGATCTTTTTTACTTTTATTTGACACCTTCATTTCCACCAACTTGCCTCACAAACCCTGGAATATATCCTATTGAAACATACTGTTAAGTCCCTCAAATTCACATGAAGATATGAATGACTGATATTATGTAAATTTATACTATTAATAATTAAGAGAAATTACTAATTATGATAAGAATAACATTATTTTTGCATATATTTTATAGTTTGAAATATCATTTTGTCTTTCTCTTTTTCATTTGCTCCCATCAACAGCTCTGCACAGTGGTCATGCAGGTATTATTGTTCAAAGTTTAAAGGTGGTGAAAATAAGGGTAAAAGAGATTATGCCATTTATCAGAGTCACATGTGATCAAGTGCCATCATCACTGCTCAAACACCAAGAGTTCTGACTCTAAATCATTGTTGTACAAACAGGTAATGATGAAAGTTTAGGCACCCATTTTGTTCTGAGGGAGGTATTTGGAAGGTTTACCAGTTCTTAAGACAACAGACTATAAAGATAATCAATTATTTTTCCTTCATGCTTGACCAGCCCTGGTTATATTATCAGGGACATATAAACTTTCTGATAATTTTCTGTTTCTCCAGTAACTTAAGTCTACTGTTCGTCATTCAGCATGCATTATACCAGAAAGAAGAAAAAAAAAAACACCCCACAGGAAATCAGCATTTAAAATTCAAGACTAAAGCATGATTTGGATGAATTAAGGATGCCAAGTGATATCTACTGATACCATAGCTGTCACTCAATAACTTTCTCAAGACTCTCCTCCAGCCGCAAAAAACAAAGTGTCTAAGCTTAGCCAAAGTAAGACCAGTGATGATACAAAGTGACAGAGCTTTCATTGCATGGGAGACAGTTTAGCTAGTTTTTGCTTTGGATTCCTAAAAGATGCATATGGAGCACTCAGTCTATGACTGAAGTATGTGTGATCTTCAGGGGAGCCGGCCAAAGTGCTAAAGTGCATGGGCTTTGGATGTCAGTGTGAACATGTGGTGCTGTGTGAATAAAATGTGATAGTGCCTATCAAAATGAGCCTGCATCATATTCTTACTTGACACATTAAGCAAAGCTTTCAGCTCTGGGTGTATTGATGATGGAATTTTGTTCACAATTGTTTCATAATAGCTTGTTTTGGGACTTGAAAAACAAATACTCTATCTTCTTACCAGGAAAGATTTAAAAGTAGTATCACACACTTAATCATGTGCTCTGTACCTCTAGAATTAAGAACTCATTTATTTTCACTTCAACCTAAAGAGTTTAACCTGTTGAATACCCCAGCCAATATTATACTTTGCATAGAGAACATTTATTTTTGCTGTCCAATCAAAAGCACTGGACCAAGAATTATATATTTGAGTTGCAAATTCAAAAATTTAATTCACATTTTGAATTAAAATTATTTGATCAGATGAAATAAAAGAGTGTGTGTCTTCCAATATATTTTTCATATATACTGAGTTAAACAAATGCAGGTAATATTTATGTTTATTGTTTGCTTGTTTACATTTTATTTTAAAACTAATCTTTACCGATATAATTCTTTATTATTCATGGATACTTTTAAGGCCAGTGTATCTTAGACTGAGTTGCTCAGAAATCAAGACCTGAAACAAAGTGTAAGTGCTTTATTGGGAAATGTGTTCCAAGAAGTAGAAATGAGAGATGAGGGAGTGAAGAAGAGAAGAAGGGAGAATCAATTCAAAGATGTCTCCCTGAAATGGTGGTTGCTATGGTGCAACTGGTTATTCAATACTATAAGACATATTGAAAAATTTTAAAAAGTAAATTTTAGGACTGTTGTTTGAGTAAGAAAGGAGGAAGACTCTATCCATGTGCTCTTTTCTACCAAGAGCTGTCCTTCAGAGCACTTCTAGATTACACTTAAGTGAGTTGCCACACACCAGCAGCTGTATCAACAGGGGCCTTCGTGGAGAGTCTGAAATGCTGTCAAGATATAAACATTCATGAAACAAGTTTGAGCTAAAGCAAAACTGGTTGTTCCTGTGGCTGCAATAAGAACAAATTTGTGGTGGTACTGAAGAGGTTTCTGATTCATGAGGGATCCATTACTTATGAATACCTGGATTCCAAAAATTCACTTGTATGTCTGTTATATGAATGTTCTATTCCTACACAAACTGTCTAAATCTCCTTCTATAGACACAATTAAAGAAATTCCCAGGGTAATCCACAGAGGCCCACTTAATGCATGTAGATAAAAGTATTAACTTTTTCCAATGAAAAATTGTGTTCAAAACTACTCTTGTAACTGTATATCATTGTTTTAGCTAAACATGCTAACTGACATCTAATAGCTCTTGGGAAATGGTTGCCAACAGTCTCAGCCATATCAGGATGAAATCTGAAATTCATTCTCACTAGAGTATTAGTGACTGATATCAGATGAGTCTGATAAGTGGGAGAGGAAAAAGAAAATCATGAGAGTGAAGTATTAAGGGAGAAGGTTGGCAAAGGTGAAAGTTTCCTAATTTTGTTTTAATAATCTGTCTGCTTCACAGCTTTCCTTCTTCTCATAGCATTTCATTACATACATTGTTTTTATATTGTTTCAATTTTGACTATAGCCTTTGAGACTGGGTCTGCAAGGCACATTCAAAACGGCTTGGTGAGATTGGTTCAAGATGGTGGAGTAGAAGGACGTGTGTTCACTCCCTCTTGCAAGAGCACTGGAATCACAATGAAGTGCTGAAGAATCATCAACAGGAAGAAATTGGAACTCACAAAAAAGATGCCCCACATCCAAATACAAAGACAAGCTGCAATGAGACAGTAGGAGGGGCACAATCACGGTAAAATCAAATCCCATAACCACTGGGTGTGTGACTCACAAACTGGAGAACAATTATACCACAGAAGTCCATCCAGTGGAGTGACGGTTCTGAGCCCCATGTCAGGCTTCCCACCTGGGGGTCTGGCAATGGGAGGAGAAATTCTTAGAGAATAAGACTTGGAAGACTAGTGGGATTTGATTGCAGGGCACTGACAGGACTGAGGGAAACAGAGACTCCACTCTTGGAGGGCACACACAAAGTAATGTGTGCATCAGGACCCAAGAGGAAGGAGCAGTGCCTCCATAGGAGACTGAACCAGAACTACCTGCATACCTGCTAGTGTTGAAGGGTCTCCTGCAGATGCAGGGAGTGTCTGTGGCTCACCATGGGGACAAGGACACTGGCAGCAGAAGTTCTGGGAAGTATTCCTTGACATGAGCCCTCCTAGAGTCTGCCATTAGCCCCACCAAAGAGTCTGTAGCCTCCAGTGTTGGGTTGCTTCAGGCCAAACAACCAACGGGTTGGGGGGGGAACTCAGCCCCACCCATCAGCAGCCAAGCTGATTAAAGTTTTACTGAGCTCTGCCCACCAGAGCAACACTGAGCTCTACCAACCACCAGTACCCTCCATCAGGAAGATTCCACAGCCTCTTAGATAGCCTCATCCACAAGAGGCAGACAGCAGAAGCAAGAAGAACTACAATTCTGCAGACTGTGGAACGAAAACCACATTCACAAGAAGATAGCCAAAATGAAAAGGCAGAAAACTATGTACCAGATGAAGGAACAAGATAAAACTCCAAAAAAACAACTAAATGAAGTGGAGATAGGCTATTTCAGAATAATGATAGTGAAGACAATCCAGGACCTCAGAAAAAGAATGGAGGCAAAGATTGAGAAGATGCAAGAAATGTTTAACAAAGCCTAGAGGAATTAGAGAACAAACAACTAGAAGAATTAAAGAACAAACAAACAGAGATGAACAATACAATAACTGAAATGAAAATACACTAGAAGGAATCAATAGCAGAATACCTGTGGCAGAAGAATGGATAGGTGACCTGGAAGACAGAATGGTGGAATTCACTGCCATGGAACAGAATAAAGAAAAAAGAATGAAAAATAATGAAGACAGCCTAAGAGACATCTGGGACAACATTAACACACTAACATTCACATTATAGGGGTCCCAGAAGGAGAAGAGATAGAGAAAGGACTCGAGAAAATATTGGAAGAGATTACAGTGAAAAAAATCCTTAACATGGGAAAGGAAATATCCACCCATGGAAGTGCAGAGTCGCAGGAGGATAAACCCAAAGAGAAACATGCCGAGACACATAGTAATCAAATTGACAACAATTAAAGGCAAAGAGAAATTATTGAAAGCAACAAGGGAAAAATGACATATAACAAATGAGGGAACTTCCATAAGGTTAACAGCTGATTTCTCAGCAGAAACTCTACAAGCCAGAAGGGAGTAGCACGATATATTTAAAGTGATGAAAGGGTAAAACCTACAACCAAGATTACTCTACTCAGCAAGGATCTCATTCAGATTCGACAGGGAAATCAAAAGACTTACAGACAAGCAAAAGCTAAGGGAATTCAGCACCACCAAACCAGCTCTGCCACAAATCCTAAAGAAACTTCTCTAAGTGGGAAACAGAAGAGAAAAAAAAAGAAAAAGAAAAAACAAACCCAAAACAAAGAAGAAAATTGTAATAGGAACATACATATCAATAATTACGTTAAATGTGAATGGATTAAATGGTCCAACCAAAAGACACAGGCATACTGAATGGACACAAAACAAGACCAATATACATGCTGTTTACAAGAGGCCAACTTCAGACCTAGGGACATATACAGACTGAAAGTGAGGGATGGAAAAAATATTCCATGCTAATGGAAATCAAAAGAAACCTAGAGTAGCAATACTCATATCAGATAAAATTGACTTTAAAATAAAGAATGTTACAAGAGACAAGGAAGGACACTACATAATGATCAAGAGATCAATCCAAGAAGAAGAAATAACAATTATAAATGTATATGCACACAACCTAGGAGCACCTCAATACATAAGGCAAATGCTAACTGCTATAAAAGAGGAAATTGAGAGTAACAAAGTAATGGTGGGGGAATTTAACACCTCACTTATACCAATGGACAGACCATCCAAACAGAAAATTAGTAAAAAAACATAAGCTTTAAATGACACAATAGACCAGATAGATTTAATTGATATTTATAGGATATTTCACCTGAAAACAGCAGATTACACTTTCTTCTCAACTGCACATGGATCATTCTCTGGGATAGATCACATCTTGGGTCACAAATCAAGGCTCAGTAAATTTAAGAAAATTGAAATGATATCAAGCATCTTTTCTAACCACAGTGTTATGAGATTGGAAATCAATTACAGGGAGAAAAACGTAAAAACACAAACACATGGAGGCTAAACAATACGTTACTAAATAACCAAGAGATCACTGGAGAAATCAAAGAGGAAATCAAAAAATACCTAGAGACAAATGACAATGAAAACACGATGATACAAAAGCTATGGGATACAGCAAAAACAGTTCTAAGAGGGAAGTTTATAACAATACAATCCTACCTCAAGAAATAAGAAAAATCTCAAATAAACAATCTAACCTTACACCTAAAGGAACTAGAGAAAGAAGAACAAACAAACCCCAAAGTTAGTAGAAGGAAAGAAATCATAAAGATCAGAGCAGAAACAAATGAAATAGAAACAAAGAAAACAGTAGCAAATATCAGTAAAACTAAAAGCTTTTTCTCTGGGCTTCACTGGTGGAGTAGTGGTTAAGAATCTGCCTTCAAATGCAGGGGATGTGGGTTTGAACCCTCTTCTGGGAAGATCCCACATGCCACGGAGAAACTAAGCCCATGTGCCACAACTACTGAGCCTGCGCTCTAGAGCCCAACTGAAGCCTGTGCACCTAGAACCCATGCTCCATAACAAGAGAAGCCACCATAATGAGAAATCCACACATTGCAACGAAGAGTAGACCCCGCTCACCACAACTAGAGAAAGCCTGCACACAGCAACGAAGACCCAGTGCAGCCAAAAATAAATAAATAACATAAATAAATTAGAAAATAAAAAAGCTTGTTCTTTGAGAAGATGAGCAAAATTGATAAACCTTTAGCCAGACTCATCAAGAAAAAGAGGAAGAGGACTCAAATCAATAATATTAGAATGAAAAAGGAGAAGTTACAACAGACATCACAGAAATACAAAGCATCATAAGAGACTACTAAAAGCAACTATATGTCAAAAAAAAAGATAACCTGGAAGAAATGGACAAATCCTTAGAAAGGTATAACCTTCCAAGACTGAACCAGGAAGAAATAGTAAATATGAACAGACCAATCACAAGTACTGAAATTGAAACTGTGATTAAAAATCTTCCAACAAACAGAAGTCCAGGACCAAATGGATTCACAGGTGATTTCTATCAAACATTTAGAGAAGAGTTAATACCCATCCTTCTCAAATTCTTCCAAAAAACAGCAGAGGTTGGAACTCCAAATTCATTCTGTAAGGCCACCATCACCCTGATACCAAAACCAGACAAAGAAATACAAAAAAGAAGAAAATTACAGACCAATATCACTGATGAATATAGATGCAAAAATCCTCCAAATAATACTAGAAAACAGAATCCAACAACACATCAAAAGGATCATACATGATGATCAAGTGGGATTTATCCCAGAGATGTAAGGGCTCTTCAATATATGCAAATCAATCAATGTGATACACCATACTAACAAACTGAAGAATAAAAACCATATGATCATCTCAATAGATGTAGAAAAAGCTTTTGACAAAATTCAACACCCATTTATGATAAAAACTCTACAGAAAGTGGACATAGAGGGAACCTACCTCAACATAATAAAGGCCATATATGACAAACCCACAGCAAACATCATCGTCAATGCTGAAAAACTAAATGCATTTCCTCTAAGATCAGGAACAAGACAAGGACGTCCCTCTCACCACTATTATTCAACATAGTTTTGGAAGTCCTAGCCATGGCAATCAGAGAAGAAAAAGAAATAAAAAGAATACAAATTGGAAAAGAAGAAGTGAAACTGTCACTGTTTGCAGATGACATGATACTATCCATAGATAATCCTAAAGATACCACCAGTAAACTACTAGAGCTAATCAATGAATTTGGTAATGTCACGGGATTCAAATGCACAGAAATCTCTTGCATTCCTATGCACTTACAATGAAAGATCAGAAAGATAAATTAAGGAAAGAATTCCATTCACCATTGAAACAATATGAATAAAATACCTAGGAATAAACTTACCTAAGGAGGTAAGAGACCTGTACTCAGAAAACAATAAGACAATGATGAAAGAAATCAGAGATGACACAAACAGATGGAGAGATATACCATGTTCTTGGATTGTAAGAATCAATATTGTGAAAATGACTGTACTACCCAAAGCAATATACAGATTCAATGCAAAATATATAAACAGCTCATGCAACTCAATATTAAACAAGCAGCCCAATCAAAAAATGGGCAGAAGATTTAAATAGAGATTTATCCAAAGAAGACATAAAGATGGCCAAGAGGCACATGAAAACCTGCTGAACATCACCAAATTTTAGAAAAATGCAAATCAAAACTACAATGAGGTATCACCTCACACCAGTTAGAATGGCATCATCAGAAAATCTATAAACAACAAATGTTGGAGAAGGTGTGGAGTATAGCGAACCCTCTTGCACTGTTGGTGGAAATGTAAATTGATACAGCCATTACGGAGAACAGTATGGAGTTTTCTTAACAAACTAAAACTAGAGTTACCATATGACAGAGCAATCCCCCTATTAGGCATATTCCCATAGGAAACCATAATTCAAAAAGATACATGTACCCCAATGTTCACTGCAGCACTATTTACGATAGTCAGGGCATGGAAGCAACATAAATGCCCTTCAACAGACGAATGGATAAAGAAGATGTGGTACATATATACAATGGAATATTACTCAACCATAAAGAGAAACGAAATTGTGCCATTTGTAGAGATATGGATGGACCTAGAGACTGTCATACAGAGTGAAGTAAGCCAGAAAGAGAAAAACAAATATCATATATTAACATATATGTGGAATCTAGAAAAATGGTACAGTTGAACCTGTTTGCAAGGCAGAAATAGAGACACAGATGTAGAGAACAAATGCATGAACACTAAGGGGGGCAAGCAGGGGTGGTGGTGGTGGGATGAACTGGGAGATTGGGATAGACATATGTACACTAATATGTATAAAATAACTAATAAGAACTTGCTGTATAAAGAAAATAAAATTAAAATTTTAAAAAGGCATGACATGGCATTTTGAATTGACAATGAGTCCTTTATTTTTCATACATTCATTTTTAAGTCATTACTTGAATGATAAGAAAAAGGAAAATCGGGGACAGTATGTAGTGATTCTGTATTTTTATTGCATTTGTAAATCAAGTTGTTTAAATTTGGGGAGTACATCTATTTTTATTATGGCCAAATTTTACTCTATTTCTATCTCTGTTGTTTTTATTTGTGGAATGGAAAAAGTCTGGGAAAAAAATCTGGTTTACTACTTTTCAGTGTTTCTCTTAGAATTCTTTTAAGAGGTACTTTTCTTTGGAATTTATCCAGTTATTCTAAGAGAAGAGACTATCCCTTTGGTATTTAGATTATGAACAAGCAATAAAAGCTATAAAAATTTATTGAAGAGTGATGTCAGTAAAAATAGTGGAGTTAAGAAATCTAAAACTCTATCCCTCCATAAAAGCAATGAACAATTTAGCAGAAATGGTTGGAATCATCTTTTTCAGAGCTCTAGAAACTAATCAAAACCTTTCATAATTGGTAAAACTATATTTATATTAAAAAAACATAATCTTGTTAAAAAAAAAAAAGCAGGATTCATGGCATTTTAACCTACCATGATCCCATCTCCAACTCCTTTGGGGAGTGGTGGTCTTAAAGAAAACAGTCTGCATTTCTGGTACACATACTGGTACCAGAAGGAGCAGAATGGACCTCATTTACAAAGAATTGTGGTTGTTTGTTTTGACCTGTCTTGTGCCTCAATGGAGGACCAGTCCAAAGGAGTTTCCTTCATCCTACCTAACTCAGAACTCTCCCAATGCTGAGGTGTCTACCCAGGGAGCATTTGTCAAAATATTTATAGGCAATTACATTAGTTGTTTCTGTCTATGGCAATGGAATACAGTTGGGACAAACAATAAACTAACCAAAACTTGGGAGGAAAGGCTGAGGAATGAGGTGTTTTGGGGAATAAGGATATGAAAAATCTGACATATTCTTGGGACTCTGAAGTCCCTGCACATGTGAAGGGCTGTATGCATGTTCAGAAAAAAAGACCCTAAGCTCTGACCTCTGGATGACCTTCAAACTCTTCACAAGTAGGAAATGAAGTCTAAGGCAGAGCTGTAAATTGCCAGATGAGTGTTGAAGGTGTGCTCTAACACACACAGAAAGCCCATCTGCAAAGATTAGAAGATATATTTTGTTTCCGGGAGTTAAGGTAGTCTCTGTCCAATCACTGGATAGCCACTAAGCTAACAAAATAGAGACTTCAGTCATCCCACACAACAAAGAATATAGATTTGCAAAACTAGTTCAGAAAAGTCAGTAAATAAATACATACTGACTTTTTGTAGTTGTGGCAAAAAGTGGCAAAAACATACCCTGGGTATGAAATAAAATTTATTTCCCATAATTGTCACATTATAATATTCAAAATTTCCAGAATTCAATAAAAGATTATAAAGCATGCAAATAAATAAGAAAACATGACCCATACAAAAGGGAACAAAGCAGGTAATAGAAACTGTTTCTGAGGAAGCCTGGCATTGGATTTACTAAACAATAACTTTAAATCACATGTTTAAATATGTTCAAAGAGCTAAAGGAAACCATGACTAAAACTAAAGGATATTGTGTCACCGAATATATAATGTTAATAAAGAGATAGCCATTATGAAAAGGTGTCAAATAGAAATTCTGTCACTGAAAATTATTATAACTAAAATAAAATACTGACTAGAGGGACTAAATAACAGATTTGAGAAAGAAGAAGAAAGAATCAATAGACAAGAAGTCAGATATATTGAGATTATTCATTCTGAGAAACAGATAGGAAAAAGAATTAAAAAAGGTGAACAGAGCCTAGGAACCCATTTGGCTACTATCAAGTATACTTGCATATGCATAATGGGAGTCCCAAAAGGAAAGGAAAGAAAGGAGCAGAAAGACTATTTGAATAAGCACTGGTAAAAAAAAAAAAACTTCCAAAACTTAAAAAAAAAAACCCCATTAATATACACATCTAAGAAGTTCAATGAACTCAAGTAGGATAAACTAAAAGAGATCTACCCTGAGACAAATTATAATCAGTGTTGAAAGACATAGACAAAGAGAGTATTGTGAAAGCAGTAACAGAAAAGTGACTCATCATTTAAAAGGGATCCTCTATATGATAATAGCTGATTGCTTATCAGAATCCATGGAAGCCAGAAAGCTGTGAGATGACATATTCAAAGGGTTGAGAGAAAACAAAAATTGTCAGCTGATAATTCTATATCTGATGAAACTATCCTTCAAAAATAAAGGAGAAATTAATCCATTCCCAGATAAACAAAGCTAAGAGAATTCATTCCTATTAGACTTGCCCTACCCTTCAAGGTGAAATGAAAGCATACTTGACAGTAATGCAAACACACACACACAATAAAGAACACTGTAAAGGTAACTACAAAGGCAAATATAAAAGCCAGTATTCACATGTTTCTTGTTTGTAACTTCTCTTTTTTCATATCTTATTTAAAAGACAACTTCATAAAACAATAACTATAAATCTAGTCTTTATGGGCACTCAATTACTAAAGATGTAATTTGTGAAAATAAAAGCATAAAGAGGGAGATGGAGTTATGTAGTAGCAAAGATTTTATATACTATTAAACCTTAGTTGGTATTAACCCAAACTAGATTGCTATAAATTAATATGTTAACTGTAATCTCTAGGTCAGTTTCTAGGAGAATAATTTAAAAGTATATAGTAAAAGAGGAGACAAAAGGATTAAAATGGTACAGTAGAAAATATACACTTAGCACAAAAGAAGGCATTAATGGAGGACTTGAGGAACAAAAGAGATATGACATAGAAACTAATAGCCAAATGCCAGAAGTCATTCCTTACAAGTTATTACATTAAATGTAAATAGATTAAGTTGTCCAAATAAGAGTCAGAGATTGGCAGAATGGATTAAAAAGATATGATCCCACTAAGCACTGTCTACAAGAGATTCACTGTAGATTCAAAGGCAAATATAGGTTGAAAGTAAAAGGATAGGAAAAGATATTTCATGAAAATAGTAACCAAAATAGAGCCAGATGGCTATACTTACTATTAGACAAAATCTACTTTAAGACAAAAGTTGTTATAAAACACAGAGGATATTCTATAGTAATAAAAGGGTCAATTCATGAAGGAGATATAACAGTTATAAATGTGTGTACCTAAAGTAAAGCCCCAAAATACATGAAGCAAATACTAACAGAATTGAAGGGAGAATAGACAGTTCAACAATAATAATTGGAGATTTCAGTACCTCACTTTCAATAATGGATAGATGAGTAGGCAGAAGATTGGAGAGATTAGACTAGACTAGAAGGCTTGGACATTATATACCAACTAGACCTAATAGACATATATAGAGTATGCCACTCTAAAACAGCAGAATACACATTCTTTTCAAGTGCATATGGAGCATTCTCCAAGACAGACCTTATGTTATACCACAAAACATCTCCATAAATTTAAAAAAATTAAAATCACACAAAGTATGTTCTACACAACAATGGAATGAAATTATAAATCAATGACAGAAGGAAATTTAGAAAATTCATAATTATGTGGAAATTAAACAATACATTCCTAAATTGCAATAGGTCAAAGAAATAAAAGGGGAAATTAGAAGATACTTTGAGATGAATGAAAACAAAAACCAAATACAAAAATCATGGGATGCAGTTAAACTAGTGCTCAGAGGGAAGTTTGCAGCTGTAATCTGCTATATTAAAGAGAAGAGAGCTCTCAAATGAATAACCTAAATCTACCATAAGAAATTAGAAAAAGAAGGGCAAACTAAACCCAAAGCAAGCAGAAGGAAGAAAATAAAGATTAGTGCAGAGATAAACAAAATAGAGAATAGAAAACAAAAGAGAAAATTTTAAAACACAAAAGTATATTCTTTGAAAATATCAACAAAATTGACAAACATTATGACCAAGAAAAAAAATAAAGAATCAAATCACTCAAACCAAGAATGAAAGTGGGGTTATTACTACAAAGACTGATTGAAATAAAAAGGATTCAAAGAGAATACTACAGATTTTGGTATATCAACAAAGTAGATAACCTCAATGAACTGAGCAAATTCCTAAAAATGTACAATCTAATAAAGCTGACTAAAAAAGAAAATCTGAATAGACCTATAACAAGTAAAAAGATTGAGTCAGTAATCAAAAAACTTTCCACAAGAACAACAAAAAAGCCCAGGACCACATAGACTAACTGGAGGATTCTATAAAATGATTAAAGAAGGATTAACACTAATTAACTCTAAGGATTAACACCAATTAATACTAAGTCTCAAACTCTTCCAAAAAATAAAGAAGAGAATATTTCCTAACTCATTCTATGAAGCCAGTATTACTTTGATAATAAAGCCATACCAGAAGAATAGGAATAAGAATAAAAGGAGGAGAAAGAGAAGGAGGAAGAGGAGGAAGAGGGAGAAAAAACAGAGAACACTATAGACTGATATCAATTATGAACAAAGATGCAAATAGCTTCAATAGAATAGTAGCAAACAGAATCCAGCAGAATATTAAGAGGATTATACATGATAATTGAGATTTATCCCAGGAATTCAAGTTATTCAATGTATGAAAATCAATCAATGCAATAAGCCATGTTAATAGAATAAAGATTTTAAAGATACATGATCATCTTAATAGATGCAGAAGATGCATTGGAAAAAAATTCAACACTTTTTCATGATAAGAACTCTCAGCAATCTAGGAGTAGAAGGAAACTTCCTCAACCCGATAAAGGACATCTATGAAGAACCCAGCACTAACAACATACTTACTACGAAACACTGAAAATGTTACACCCCCAGGATCAAAAAAAAAGTCTGCTCTTTTTACTTCCTTTCAACATTTTACTGGAAATTCTAGCAAGAGCAATTAGGCAGGATAAATAGATGAAATACATTTGAATTGGAAAGGAAGAAGTAAAACTGTATTCACAGATAACATGATCTTTATATACAGAAAACCCTAAAGAATCCACAAAAAATAGTAGAGGTAATAAATAAATTCAATGACACTGCAGGATACAAAACTGATATACAAAAATCAGTTGTATTTCTATACTCTTGCAATGAACAATCTGAAAAATGAATTTAATAAAAAAAAATACATTTGCAATAGCATCAAAAAGGATAAAATGCCTAGGAATAAACTAAACGAAGGAGGCAAAAGACTTCCACATTGAAAACTACAAGACATTGCTAAAAGAAATTAAAGACACAGATAAATGAAAAGAGTTTTTGAATATCCAAGAAAGATGAGTGGTTAAATAAAATTAGTATGGGCATACAATGAAATATTGTTCAGATATTTAAAAAATGAAGTACTTATACTACAACATGGATGAAACTTGAAAACATGCTGAATGAAATAAGTCAATCACAAAGCACCGCATATTGTATGATACTTTTTGTATGCAATATCTCTCTAAACTAGGCAAATCCACAGAGCCAGAGAGTAGATTATTGGTTGCCAAGGTCTGGGAAGAGAAGGGAATGGAGATTAACTGCTTAATAGTTATGGGATTTCTTTTGGGGAGAGAAAAATGTTCTAGAATTATATAGTAGTGATGGTTGCACAGCATTGTAAGTATACAAAAAACCCCACTGAACTGTAGACTTTAATATGGTTAAAGTGATGAATTTTATGTTATGTAAATTTTATCTCAAAATTTTGTAAGTTTATTGGAGAAAATATGGCAAATATTTATTTTTGCCCTTGATTATCAGAATTAAAATATTATATTAAGTTAAATACATATAATAAACATATATAAATCTCCATGAATAAAGTAAATGATATAATTCTTAATTTTGCAACATCTAGGATTTTTTCTCATTAAAGGTAAAGAAATAGAAAATCCCTCATAGGCAGCTGCCTGAAGAAAAAGGAAAAGTAGGCTTTGCTGTTTAGTATGAGAAGTAGGGCATTCCTTTGAATTAAACAAATGTAAACATTTTTATCTCAAATCATTGGATTTCCAGAAATAATGAACTTTAACTATAGCTTTCAGTTATATTCATTTAAATTCAAACTTGGGACTAAAATCAAAACTCTTTCAAGTAAATTAAATAGACACACAAATTTATTCTATATCTTCAGCACTGGAGGTAGGGCTCCTTGATGTAACTAAATCTTTCATCATTTGGAGCCATTCTAAGAGTGCACTAATTGTACTTACACTGGAAACTTTCAGACAGTAATCCATGTGCTAGGATTCTCTTCCTTCAGTAAGATTACAGCTCTGCTTCAGCATGAATGTGCTTTCCCTCAGGGCTCACTAATGCCTTCAGTTGTTGCAGCATATCAAATTCCCTCTGAACTAGATTGTAATGAAATGCATGGTGCATCCTTCAAGATGGATTTATTTCAAGGTATTTAGCAGAGACTGAATGAAACAACATTGATAAAACAACCACACTAAAATTGATAGTATCTGATAATAACTTTTTTATCACCATCCATTCACTTGACAAATATTTGTTTAGCAGTTGTTCATTTTTTAGCTAGGCACTGCTCTTGATAAGGAGTTAAAGTTTAACACTCACTACTTTCAAGAAGACCACAGTACATTGAGGATATGATATAGAGACAAAAATAGAAATAATAATAATATAATGTAGCAAGTACAATGACAGAAATATGCCAGAGTGAGAACACAAGAGAGAAGCAAGTAGCATAACCTGGATGATGAGGGAAGGTTTCTAAGAAGAGTAAAATTTGTTTCTGTGGGTAAAACAGTTAACCAGAGAAAGAGGAAAAGGGAAAGTAATTCTAGACACAGGATAATAATTCATAAAGACACACAGGTAAGAAATAACATAGAGTGTAGGTAAATTGCAAGATACTTTGCAATGTTTCTAGAAAGGGTCAGACCAAGAAAAGCTTTGTATACCATGTTAAGAAGTTTAGCTATTATCATGTTGGTAATGGAAAGCTACTAAAGAGTTTTAAGAAGCAGCAAAGTACAGATTGATTTGTACTTTACACAGTACATCTCTGAAAGAATATGGGATTTGAGGGAATATACTAGCAAATTTTAGAATGAATAGTCTGTATGACACATATTCGAAGGATAATAATGAAAAGTTTAGAAATTCATAGCATATCTCTATGATGAATTAACAAAATTAAGAGGAATTCTTGGCATATACAGATGTGGGTTTAGAAACTGAGGAAGAATGACAGTTTTAAATCTAAGTACTGTTTCCTCAAAAGAAATTCTTTTCTGAGACAAGAGTAGATACCAAACTAGTTGTTAGACATTAAGCCTAGGATCAGGGTTTGGGATTGACCACTGCTATCATAAAATTTCCAATCTTTTGAAAAACAAAAAGGCAAGGAAGCCTAAACCTCATATATCAGGTCCCAGGTACTTGCCTTTGGTGGTGTCTATGGATTCCTCAATTCCAAAACAACACGCAATCCAATAAGTAACATTTGAATGGAGATTTTCCAATAAAGTTGAAGAGTTTAAAAAAAAAAAGCAAAACAAAACAATTAGCAGATAACTACAAAATGCAATCAACATGGTACTTTTTGTTTTGCTTTGTTTTAGACAGTTGTTTGGGACTGTATCTGATTGACGGTCAATGTTGTTATTACAAACATTGTAAAGACTGCAATGCATTGTAAAAAACCCACAGTACACAGCTATTTGGTAATGCCATCAATTGCTCTACAGCAAATTGTGAATATAGATATGTTCAGAGCACAAAGCAGAAAAGAGTTGAGATGAATCCCAGATAAAGCATAAAAGCATAGGCTTCTCTTTTTTTCTCTCCCCCTGAAAACTTTCATCTCATAAATTGAAACAGTGTCTTATTGTCCTGACCAAAATCCCTCTTTTTTCAGGAAAACACCATGAAAATTAACGTCTACTAACATCAATGTTGGTTTGAAGTAAAGAGTCTATTATAACTCCATTAGAGGAGAATTGCTTGTGGCATCAAATTACCGTGGGAAACGAGTCCATGCTCTGCCTTCCCATACACGCTTTGCTAAGACCCCGTAGAGAATCCATTAGTGGGACACAGAGTCCACTTTTCTTTGCCTTAGGAAAATAGTAACCTGTAATTTTTCTTTGCCCGAAGTTTTAAAAAGGCCATTCCTGGCTAAGTCTCATGCATGCTGTCAGAGTCCCATGTCCAACTCATAGTTGTCCTAGTTACCATCTGTACACCTTCTCAAAAAAAGAAGACACAGTGGAATCAGCCTTCCTTGTTTCACAGTATATCGAGGGGGCAAGGAATTCATTTTAGCTGAGCTCTCTTCCTTGATTTTCTTTTTCTGTTATAAATTTGATTTTAATTTTATAAAATAAGATTCTCAAATATTTGGTTTTACTTTAATATTAAGTATATTCTGTCATCAAAAATTTACATTTGATTTTGTGAGGTTTATAACAATGATATGGAAATTTAACTACACTGTTAAAACAGATTCTTTGTCATTAAAGAAGGCCATATTTTAATGGTCATAATATAATGTTCAAATACATGATATCAAAGTATCTCAGCCTGTTACTTTAAAAGATGACACAAAACATAAAAATGATTATTAAAGTAGGTCAAATATGGATTATGCTTACTTAAAGACACAATAATTTCTTGATTGTTTATGTTAATGGAGAAAAAAGATATAAATCTTAGATAAGGAGAGTCTGTATATTAAAAGGTACAATTTTAATTCAGTAGCTTAATACTTAACTCCATCAAATCTAAACCATGTTAAAGTTCATTGATGGGCTGATTTGAATCTCCTTTAGGTTAATAATTTTAAGGGCTTGGACTAGTGGTAAAGCAGCTGTGTTTTCCCAAGAGGGACTTCTGTCATATTTTTAGATACTTTCATAGTACATAATATTGCTTTTTCCTTCTCTAATGATTTATATATTCTTTTGAAGTGATAGGAGTTTGGTGGAACAAAAGAGGAAATACCACTAGACACATTGCTTTTGTTATGGGATTATTACTCATCATGTAACCTGATTTCACCTCTTGTGAGCTTTGAATCTTGGATAACTGCCCCTTTTGACCATATGGTATTGTCATTCAGGATGGAGGTAATGATTACATAGCAATAGGCTATAATGATGATCCAACAAAGAAAAGGCAAAATTCTAGATAATTTACATATCACCATGTATTCAACCAATGAATAGTTAATAGCAACAGCATTTGGCATAGCTCACTACTCCATTCTTCTTGAACTACATCATTCACTAGACCCTTTTACGTTCTCCTCCTTCCTTATTGTTCACTTAGCATTCTTCCTTGTCTCCATCTTAAATTTCCAATCTCTAAACAATGGAATGTCTTAGCATTCCATCCTGGCATCACTTCTTTCCATTATATACCAATAAACTCATGGTGGTCTCATCTTGTCCCGTGGTTTTCAACACGATCTTCATGCTAGTGACTTCAGGTTCATGAATCCAGCCTGACTTCTCCTTGAAATGTCTCCAACTGTCTATTAATATCCAATTCTGTTTTCTGACACTAATTCTTGATGTCTAAAAGGCATCTCAAAATTAACTTTTCTAAAACTAACTTTTTGATTCCTCTCCCTTAAACTTGTTTTTCCCTCAATTGTCCCTTGTCAATTAATAGCAATCTCATTCTTCTATTTAGAAATCTTCCTTGTTCCCTCTCTTTTTTTCACAGGGCAGATCTGATCCATTAACGAATCCCTCTGGTTCTACTTCAAAATAAATCCAGAATCCAATCAATTCTCACCAATACCACCATTAGTCCCTAGTCCAAGTCACCACTATTTTTTTTTTTTGGCCTGGATATCATAGTAGTCTGTAATTATCATTCCTGCTTACTCTGCTACTATTTATTTCTTACAAAGCAACCAGAATTGATCCCTTTCACAACAAGCTCAGATTATCATTATTCAGCTCAAACTTTCCAAAGTCAGCTCATTGTATTCAGCATAAATTCCCAAGTTTTGATTATTGCTTACAAGCTACATGATCAGGCTCCTGTTTATTTCTCTAGCTTTATCTCCTACCACTCTGATTACTCTCTCTGTCCTGATACATTGCTGTGTTGTCTTTCTCACTGCTCCTGGAATGTACCAAGCACAGTCCCATCACATGGCCTTTGCAATTGCTATTCTCTCTGCTTATGTATGTCTATTTATTTACATAAATATAGATAGATAAATATCACTGCATTACTTTATACAAGTTTTTGTTCAAAGGTTACCTTAAAAGAGAAACCTTCCAGGACCACTCTAACTAGAACAGCACACCCATCTATTATATGTTCATATCTTTTTACCTTGCTTATTTTACCTAGTAGTACTTCAGAACATTAACATTGAATAGATGTATTTGTTTATTGTGCCTCTCCCCACAGCCACAATGTACATCCCCTAAGGGCAGAAATTTGGTTTTATTCTCTGAAGAATCTTCAGTTTCAAGGGCAGTATGTAGTAGGTCTTAACAACAGCATCTGAGAGTAAATGAATTTGTTATACCTTATACTAGGGAACATGCTCTCCTGACTTCACGTTTAAAAGTATTTTTTAAAGATTTTCTGTTTAGAAGAAAGAAGTGTCAGCTTCCCAAGCTGTCTTTCAATTTCTCAAAAACCTGCTTAAAATATAAATGATTACATAAACTCTAAAAACAAGCCTGCTACTTTGGCAGAGAGACAACCATGGAATCTCTTGCCATTTATTTGCTAGTGCTGAATTTCTGTTTTTCAAACTATTAACTCCTTTGCTTGTAAAATTATTCACATAGAATCCCTCTCAGTTTTAAAACATTTGTTCAATTTTGTGGTCTATGATTGTGGCTATCTATACATCTTAATGTTTGCCCTTGAATGCTAGTAAATAAATCTTAAATCTTCATTAGCTAATCAGCCTACTTAGCAGCAATATTAAGTATCAGGCTTATGTATATGAAATAAGTATATTGCTCCTATAATTTTTAGGAAATATCTTATTTGTGTGGCCAGATATCAGTTTTCATTCAATATGTGATCCTTGGATTAAGGGTCTCAGCATATATGCACTTAAAACACATTTTCTCACTTATTACAACTGAACAAAGCAAATGAATAGATATCTCCTGTTGAGATATACATTCTGTAAAATCCTGCTTTGATTTGCAAGAACTTCCCAAATTCATCCAGAAGGTAAAAGGGATAAAAATATGTGAAAGAGTTTTCCATTATTAAAAAAAAAAGAAAACTGTAAAGTATTTGGGATTTCCTTATTCAAAAATTCAAGCTAACTCTCCTAGAATTCTCTGTCCCCTGCCTCTCCCTTCCTGGCGTTCATCACATTTTGGTAGAATTATATTCTCCTCACTTCGGTTAATTGTGGGAAAAAGCAAACATTGGCTTCCTTTTCAGTATTCAAATATTATATTATTATTGTCAAATATCCAGATTTAGCACCAATTTTTTCCCAGGTGTGTTTCATTCAAACCAAGAATATCTGCTTAGTGTTATCCATCACAAAAGAATAATTCACTTGGGTTTTTCCTCATACATACATTTCAGAATCAAACTGAATTTGTTTTTTGGCATATGACCAGTGGTTTATGTTCCAGATTTTTGACAGCATGTTCTTCTGGCTGCAGAGGAACTAAGAAAACCTTCATATAGAATTCTTACCCATAATCATATCTTTTATGATATGCCCACTTAAATATACTTTTCTGGAATAATTTCTTCAGCATGCTATGGATTCATGTACAATGTATGAACATTAGAACAATTTCCTTCAATATACATTTCTTCCTTCCAGTCCTGTGCCGTATTCTGGACACAATAAATTTGTGATCAATAAATTTACTTCCACATAAGTTATATACCACTTTGTCCATTGTTACTCTTTTCTGCTTTAATTAGTCAAATGTATTTTAATAAAATTTTGAAACAAGAAGTAATCCTTTAAATTTACCCACAGATTTATGGTTTCAGGCACTATTCCTTCTTTTAGGAAGATATGAGTTTCTATCTGAACGCTTTTTCCTTTAACCTGAAGAACCTTTTATAATTATTTTAATGCAGACCTCCTAGAGACAAATTCTATCAGATTTTGTTATTCTGAAAAGGTTTTATTTTACTTTCATTTTTGAAGGATTTTTTGCTGGGTATAGAATTCTAAACCAAATTTTCTTTTCTTTCAACTCTAGTGAAATCATCCGATTTTCTTCTGGCTTACATTATATGTAACAGGAATTAGGTAGAATTTCTTTATATTTGGTCTCTTATATGTAACAAGTCATTTCCTCTAAAGACTTTTTTTCATCATTTTTTTAAATTGGAGTATAGTTGCTTTACAGTGTTGTATTAGTTTTTTTTGAACAGCAAAGTGAATCAGCCACACATATATATATATCTCCTTTTCCTTGGATTTCCTTCCCATTTAGGTCACCACAGAACATTGAGTAGAGTTCCCTGTGCAATACAGTCTGTTCTTATTAGCTATCAATTTTTTATACATATTAGTGTATATATGCCAATCTCAGTTTCCCAATCCATTCCACCTCCCACCCCCTTGGTATCCATACATTTGTTCTCTACTTCTGTGTCTCTATTTCTGCTCTGCAATTCAGTTCATCTACACCATTTTTCTAGATTCCACATATATACGTTAATATACAATATTTGTTTTTCTCTTTCTGACTTACTTCACTGTATATGACAGTCTCTAAGTCCATCCACGTCTCTGCAAATGGCACTATTTTGTTCCTTTCTATGGCTGAGTAATATTCCATTTATATATGCACCACATCTTTATCCATTCCTCTGTTGATGGACATTTAGGTGGCTTCCATATCCTGGCTATAGTAAATAGTGCTGCAATGAACATCAGCGTGCATGTATATTTTTGAATTATAGTATTCTATAGGTATATGCCCAGGAGTGGGATTGTTGGGTCATATGGTAATTTCTATTTTCAGTTTCTTTAAGGAACCTCCATATTGTTCTCCATAATGGTTGTATCAATTTACACTCCCACCAACAGTGTAAGAGGGTTCCCTTTTCTCCACACCCTCTCCAGCATTTATTGTTTGTAGCTATTTTAATGGTGGCCATTTTGACTGGTATGAGGTGATACCTCCATGTAGTTTCGATTTGCATTTCTCTAATAATCAGTAATGTTGAGTATCTTTTCGTGTGTTTGTTGGCCAATTGTATGTCTTCTTTGGAGAAATGTCTATTTAGGTCTTCTGCCCATTTTCTGATTGGGTTGCTTGCTTTTTTGTTATTGAGCTGCATGAGCTGTTTTTATATTTTGGGGATTAATCCCTTGTCAGTTGCTTCATTGGCAAATATTTTTGCCCATTCTGAGAGTTGTCTTTTCATCTTGTTTATGGTTTCCTTTGTTGTGCAAAAACTTTTAAGTTTCATTAGGTCCCATTTGTTTATTTTTGTTTTTATTTTCATTACTCTAGGAGGTGGGTCAAAAAAAGATCTTGTTGTGATTTATGCCATAGAGTGTTCTGCCTAGGTTTTCCTCTAAGAGTTTTAGAGTCTCTGGCATTATATTTAGGTCTTTAATCCATTTTGAGTTTATTTTTGTTTATGGTGTTAGGAAGTGTTCTAAATTCATTCTTTTACACATAGCAGTTCAGTTTTCAGGGAAGGGTAAACTGGGACGAAGTCAGAGAGTAGAACTGACATATATACACTACCAAATGTAAAACAGGTAGCTAGTGGGAAGCAGCTGCATAGCACAGGGAGATCAGCTCGGTGCTTTGTGACCACCTAGAGGGGTGGGATAGAGAGGGTGGAAGGGAGGCACAAGAGGGAGGGATATGGGGATATATGTATACACATAGCTGATTCACTTTGTTATACAGCAGAAACTAACACAACATTGTAAAGCAATTATACTCCAATAAAGATGCTAAGAAAAAAAAGAGTGTTCTATGTTTTCTTAATAGAGCTTTATAGTGTCCAGCCTGACATTTAGGTCTTTAATCCATTTTGAGTTTATTGTTGTGTACGGTGTTAGGCAGTGTTCTAATAACATTGTTTTACATGTAGCTGTCCAGTTTTCCCAGCACCACTTATTGAAGAGACTGTCTTTTCTCCATTGTATACTCTCGGCTCCTAATTCATAGATTAGGTGACCATAGGTGCATGGGTTTATCTCTGGGTTTTTTATCCTGTTTCACTGATCTATATTTCTGTTTTTGTGCCAGTACCATGATGTTTTGATTACTTTAGCTTTGTTATAATCGGAAGTCAGGGAACCTGATTCCTACAGCTCCATTTTTCTTACTCAAGGTTGCTTTGGCTATTCAGTGTCTTTTATGTTTTCACAGAAATTGTAAAATTTTTGTTCTAATTCTGTGAAAAATACCATTGGTAATTTGATAGAGATTGCATTGAATCTGTAGATTGCTTTGGGTAGTATAGCCATTTTCACAATATTGATTCTTCCAGTCCAAGAACATGTTTTATCCTCCATCTGTTTGTGTCATATTTGATTCCTTTCATTGGTATCTTATAGTATTGTGAGTACAGGACTTTTGCCTCTTTAGGTAGGTCATTTCCTGGTGTTTTATTCTTTTTTTTTTTTTTTTTTGCAGTGGTAAATGGGATTGTTTCCTTAATCTCTCTTTCAGATTTTTCATTGTTAGTGTATAGGAATGAAAGAGATGTCTGTGTATTAATTTTGTATCCTGAAAATTTACCAAATTCATTGATTAGCTCTAGTAGTTTCCTGGTGACATCTTTAGTATTTTCTCTGTACTCTATCATGTCATCTGCAAACAGTGAATTTTACTTCTTCTTTGCCAATTTGTATTCCTTTTATTTCTTTTTCTTCTCTGATTGCCATGGCTAGGACTTCCAAAACTATGTTGAATAATAGTGGTGAGAGTCGATCTTAGAGGAAATGGTTTCAGATTTTCACCATTGAGAATGATGTTTTCTATGGGTTTTTCTTATATGGCCTTTATTATGTTGAGGTAGGTTCCTTCTATGCCCACTTTCTGGAGTTTTTATCATAAATGGGTGTTGAATTATGTCAAAAGTTTTTCTACATCTATGGAGATGATCATATAGTTTTTATTCTTCAATTTCTTAATATGGTGTATCTCATTGATCGATATGTGTATATTGAGGGATCCTTGTATCCCTGGGATAAATCTCACTGATCCTGCTGTATGATCCTTTTAATGTGTTGTTGGATTCTCTTTGCTAGTATTTTTTTTGAGGATTTCCATAGCTATATTCATCAGTGATATTGGTCTGTAATTTTCTTTTTTTGTGGTATCTTTGTCTGGTTTTGGTATCAGAGTGATGGTGACCTCATAAAATGAGCTTGGGAGTGCTCCTCCCTCACCAAATTTTTGGAAGAGTTTGAGAAGGATAAGTGTTAGCTCTTCTGTAAAAGTCTGATGGAATTCACCTGTGAAGCCATCTGGTCCTGGACTTTAGTTTGTCACAAGATTTTTAATCACAGTTTCAACTTCATTACGTATGATTGGTCTGTTCATATTTTCTTTTCTTCCTGGTTCAATCTTGGAAGGTTGTACCTTTCTAAGAATTTGTCCGTGTCTTCCAGGTGTCCATTTTATTGGCATAGAGTTGATTGTCATAGTCTTTTATGATCCTTTGTATTTATGTGGTGTCATGGTAACTTCTCCTTTTTCATTTCTAATTTTATTGATTTGAGTCCTCTCCTTTTTTTCTTGATGAGTATGGCTAAGGCTTTATCAATTTTGTTTATCTTCTCAAAGAACCAGCTTTTAGTTTCATTGATCTTTGCTACTGTTTTCTTCATTTCTATTTAATTTATTTCTGCTCTGATTTTTATAATTTATTTCCTTCTGCTAACTTTGGGTTTTGTTGTTCTTGTTTGTATAGTTGCTTTACATGTAAGTTTAGTTTTTTTATTTGAGATTTTTCTTTTTTCTTGAGGTAGGATCATATTGCTATAAACTTCCCTCTTAGACCTATTTTTGCTGCATCCCATAGGTTTTGAGTCATTATGTTTTCATTGTTATTTGTTTCTAGGTATTTTTTGATTTCCTCAAAAATCATTCAAATGATTTTGAATCTTCAGTGATCTCTTGGTTAGTTAGTAACATATTGTTTAGCCTCCCTGTGTATTTGTTTTTTACAGTTTTTTTCCCCTGTAATTAATTTCAAATCTCATAGTGTTATGGTCAGAAAACATGCTTGATACAATTTCAATTTTCTTAAATTTAATGAGGCTTGATCTGTGACGTAAGATGTGATCTATCCTGAAGAATGTTCTGTGTGCACTTGAGAAGAAAGTGTATTCTGCTGCTTTCAGATGGAATGCTCTATAAGTAGCAATTAAGTCTATCTTGTCTAATGTGTCATTTAAGGCTGGTGTTTCCATATTTATTTTCTGTCTGGATGATCTGTCCATTGTTGCTCATGGGGTATTAAAATGCCTCACTACTGTTGTGTTACTGTGATTTCCCCTTTTATGGCTGTTAGCATCTGCTATGTGTATTGAGGTGTTCCTATGTTGGGTGCATAAATATTTACAATTGTTATATCTTCCTCTTGGATTGATCCCTTGATCATTAGGTAGTTTCCTTCTTTGTCTCTTGTAATAGTCTTTGTTTTAAAGTCTATTTTGTCTGATATGAGTATTGCTACTCCAGCTTTCGTTTGATTTCTATTTGCATGGAATATCTTTTTCCATCCCCTCACTTTCAGTCTGTATGTATCCCTAGGTCTAAAGTGGGTCTTTTGCAGACAGCATATATATGGGTCTTGTTTTTGTATCCATTCAGCCAGTCTGTAAGTTTTGGTGGGAGCATTTAATACATTTACATTTAAGGTAGCTATTGATTTGTAAGTTCCTATTACCACCTTTTTCCTTGTTTTTTGTTTGTTTTTTAGGTCTTTTTTCTTCTCTTGTGTTTCCTGCCTACAGAAGATCCTTAGCATTTGTCGTAAAGCTGGTTTGGTGGTGCTGAATTCTCTTAGCTTTTCCTTGTCTGTAAATCTTTTGATTTCTCTGTTGAATCTGATTGAGATCCTTGCTGGGTAGAGTAATGTTGGTTGTAGGTTTTTCCCTTTCATCCCTTGAAATATATCCTGCCACTCCCTTCTGACCTGCAGAGTTTCTGCTGAAAAATCTGCTGATAACCTTATGGGGATTCCCTTGTATATTATTTGTTACCTTTCTCTTGCTGCTTTCAATATTTTTCCTTTGTATTTAATTTTTGTTAGTTTGATTCATATGTGTCTCA
>NC_041228.1:44976145-44982578 GCF_002837175.3 Physeter macrocephalus
GGATATGGGGATATATGTATACACATAGCTGATTCACTTTGTTATACAGCAGAAACTAACACAACATTGTAAAGCAATTATACTCCAATAAAGATGCTAAGAAAAAAAAGAGTGTTCTATGTTTTCTTAATAGGGCTTTATAGTGTCCAGCCTGACATTTAGGTCTTTAATCCATTTTGAGTTTATTGTTGTGTACGGTGTTAGGCAGTGTTCTAATAACATTGTTTTACATGTAGCTGTCCAGTTTTCCCAGCACCACTTATTGAAGAGACTGTCTTTTCTCCATTGTATACTCTCGGCTCCTAATTCATAGATTAGGTGACCATAGGTGCATGGGTTTATCTCTGGGTTTTTTATCCTGTTTCACTGATCTATATTTCTGTTTTTGTGCCAGTACCATGATGTTTTGATTACTTTAGCTTTGTTATAATCGGAAGTCAGGGAACCTGATTCCTACAGCTCCATTTTTCTTACTCAAGGTTGCTTTGGCTATTCAGTGTCTTTTATGTTTTCACAGAAATTGTAAAATTTTTGTTCTAATTCTGTGAAAAATACCATTGGTAATTTGATAGCGATCTTAGAGGAAATGGTTTCAGATTTTCACCATTGAGAATGATGTTTTCTATGGGTTTTTCTTATATGGCCTTTATTATGTTGAGGTAGGTTCCTTCTATGCCCACTTTCTGGAGTTTTTATCATAAATGGGTGTTGAATTATGTCAAAAGTTTTTCTACATCTATGGAGATGATCATATAGTTTTTATTCTTCAATTTCTTAATATGGTGTATCTCATTGATCGATATGTGTATATTGAGGGATCCTTGTATCCCTGGGATAAATCTCACTGATCCTGCTGTATGATCCTTTTAATGTGTTGTTGGATTCTCTTTGCTAGTATTTTTTTTGAGGATTTCCATAGCTATATTCATCAGTGATATTGGTCTGTAATTTTCTTTTTTTGTGGTATCTTTGTCTGGTTTTGGTATCAGAGTGATGGTGACCTCATAAAATGAGCTTGGGAGTGCTCCTCCCTCACCAAATTTTTGGAAGAGTTTGAGAAGGATAAGTGTTAGCTCTTCTGTAAAAGTCTGATGGAATTCACCTGTGAAGCCATCTGGTCCTGGACTTTAGTTTGTCACAAGATTTTTAATCACAGTTTCAACTTCATTACGTATGATTGGTCTGTTCATATTTTCTTTTCTTCCTGGTTCAATCTTGGAAGGTTGTACCTTTCTAAGAATTTGTCCGTGTCTTCCAGGTGTCCATTTTATTGGCATAGAGTTGATTGTCATAGTCTTTTATGATCCTTTGTATTTATGTGGTGTCATGGTAACTTCTCCTTTTTCATTTCTAATTTTATTGATTTGAGTCCTCTCCTTTTTTTCTTGATGAGTATGGCTAAGGCTTTATCAATTTTGTTTATCTTCTCAAAGAACCAGCTTTTAGTTTCATTGATCTTTGCTACTGTTTTCTTCATTTCTATTTAATTTATTTCTGCTCTGATTTTTATAATTTATTTCCTTCTGCTAACTTTGGGTTTTGTTGTTCTTGTTTGTATAGTTGCTTTACATGTAAGTTTAGTTTTTTTATTTGAGATTTTTCTTTTTTCTTGAGGTAGGATCATATTGCTATAAACTTCCCTCTTAGACCTATTTTTGCTGCATCCCATAGGTTTTGAGTCATTATGTTTTCATTGTTATTTGTTTCTAGGTATTTTTTGATTTCCTCAAAAATCATTCAAATGATTTTGAATCTTCAGTGATCTCTTGGTTAGTTAGTAACATATTGTTTAGCTTCCCTGTGTATTTGTTTTTTACAGTTTTTTTCCCCTGTAATTAATTTCAAATCTCATAGTGTTATGGTCAGAAAACATGCTTGATACAATTTCAATTTTCTTAAATTTAATGAGGCTTGATCTGTGACGTAAGATGTGATCTATCCTGAAGAATGTTCTGTGTGCACTTGAGAAGAAAGTGTATTCTGCTGCTTTCAGATGGAATGCTCTATAAGTAGCAATTAAGTCTATCTTGTCTAATGTGTCATTTAAGGCTGGTGTTTCCATATTTATTTTCTGTCTGGATGATCTGTCCATTGTTGCTCATGGGGTATTAAAATGCCTCACTACTGTTGTGTTACTGTGATTTCCCCTTTTATGGCTGTTAGCATCTGCTATGTGTATTGAGGTGTTCCTATGTTGGGTGCATAAATATTTACAATTGTTATATCTTCCTCTTGGATTGATCCCTTGATCATTAGGTAGTTTCCTTCTTTGTCTCTTGTAATAGTCTTTGTTTTAAAGTCTATTTTGTCTGATATGAGTATTGCTACTCCAGCTTTCGTTTGATTTCTATTTGCATGGAATATCTTTTTCCATCCCCTCACTTTCAGTCTGTATGTATCCCTAGGTCTAAAGTGGGTCTTTTGCAGACAGCATATATATGGGTCTTGTTTTTGTATCCATTCAGCCAGTCTGTAAGTTTTGGTGGGAGCATTTAATACATTTACATTTAAGGTAGCTATTGATTTGTAAGTTCCTATTACCACCTTTTTCCTTGTTTTTTGTTTGTTTTTTAGGTCTTTTTTCTTCTCTTGTGTTTCCTGCCTACAGAAGATCCTTAGCATTTGTCGTAAAGCTGGTTTGGTGGTGCTGAATTCTCTTAGCTTTTCCTTGTCTGTAAATCTTTTGATTTCTCTGTTGAATCTGATTGAGATCCTTGCTGGGTAGAGTAATGTTGGTTGTAGGTTTTTCCCTTTCATCCCTTGAAATATATCCTGCCACTCCCTTCTGACCTGCAGAGTTTCTGCTGAAAAATCTGCTGATAACCTTATGGGGATTCCCTTGTATATTATTTGTTACCTTTCTCTTGCTGCTTTCAATATTTTTCCTTTGTATTTAATTTTTGTTAGTTTGATTCATATGTGTCTCAGCATGTATCTCCTTGGGTTTATCCTGTATGGGAGTCTCTGCATTTCCTGGACTTTGGTGGCTATTTCTTTTCCCATTTTAGGGACATTTTCAACTATAATATTTTCAAATATTTTCTCAGACCCTTTGTCTCTCTTCTTCTGGGACTGTTATAATTTGAATGTTGGTGCATTTAATGTTGTTGCAGAGGTCTCTGAGACTCTCCTCATTTCTTTTCATTCTGTTTTCTTTATTCTGCTCCTCAGCACTTACTTCCACCATTTTATCTTTCAGTTCACTTATCCATTCTTCTGCCTCAGTTATTCTGCTATTGAGTCCTTCTAGTGTATTTTTAATTTCAGTTATTTTGTTGTTCATCACTGTTTGTTCTTTAGTTTCTCTAGGTCCTTGTTAAACATTTCTTGTATTTTCTTGATCTGTGCCTCCATTCTATTTCTGAGACTTTAGGGTCGTCTTTACTATCATTACTTTTAATTCTTTTCAAGTAGATTTCCTATTTCCTCTTCATTTATTTGGTCCTGTGGGTTTTTACATTGCTCCTTCATCTGCAGCATATTTCTCTGTCTCCTCATTTAGACTAATTTACTGTGTTTGAGGTTTCCTTTCTGCAGGCTGCAGGATCCTAGTTCCTCCTGCTTCTGGTATCTGCCACCAGTGGGTAAGGTTGCTCCAGTGTCTTGTGTAGGTTTCCTGGTGGGAGGGACTGGTGCCTGAGCTCTCATAGGTGGAGCTGGATCTTGTCTCTCTGATGGGTTGGAGTCATCAGGTGGTGTGTTTTGAGGTGTCAGTGAGCTTAGTACAACTTTTGGCAGCCAGTCTGCTGATGGATGGGTTTGTGTTCCTGGCTTGCTTGTTGTTTGGCATAAGGTGTGTAACACTGGATCCTGCATGCAGTTGGGTGGAGTTGGGTCTTGGAGTTGAGATAGAGACATCTGAGAGAGCTCTCACTGTTTAATATTCCCTGGGAGCCTAGAATTCCCTGGTGGTCCAACATCCTCAACGGGGTGCTCTCCCACCAAAGCATCAGGCCCAACCCCTGGCCAGGGAACCAAGACCCTACAAGCTGCATGGCATGGCAAAAAGAATAAAAGAAAGGAGGGGGGAAGAAAACAAACAGATCAACAAGCCCCAAGACAAATGGTAAAAGCAAAACCAAACAAACAAAAACAAAGAAACACATGCACACAAAAAGAAACAAAAACAAAAGCAAACAATAAACAGAATAACCAGAAAAAAGTACTCAAAAATGAAATCAAACAATTAAAAACAAAACTAACAAAGACAAAAATCAAAATGAAAGCAGAATGCAAACTACAACAAAAAGCAACAAAAGCATAAAAGAATCATACAAAAACAATCTAACAAACAGGATAAAAAAAAAACAGAAAAAAGAAAAAAACAAAAGCCAAGAAAAAACACAAAACAAAAAATAAATTAAAAATAGAAAAATTTTTAAATTTAAAATTTAAAAATTAAAATAAAAAATATATAATAATAATAATAATAATAATAAAACAAGAGAACAAAACATTAAAAAATAATAGCAATAATAATATTTTCCTGAGGTCTCCGCTGTCAGTGTCCTTGTCCCTATCATGAGCCACAGCCAACCTCCTCCTCCTCAGGACATCCTCCAATACCTTTAGGTAAGTAGATCTCTGGACCTGCTCTGGGCACTGTGGGGGCAGCTCAGACTCTGTCCTGGCCCCACTACCATGTGTACCTGCCCCCAAATTCCACAGTTGCTAGGGAACACTAGTTGTTCATTCAGATATTCCACAGACACAGGGTTTCCCAAGCTGATCACAGGGATTTAATCTGCAGCTTGTGCAGGTGCACAGAAAGATTTTCATTCCTCTTCTTTAGTCACCCCGCCCCTGGGGCTTAGTTGTGATTTTATCCCCACCTCTTCAAGTGGGCCATCAACAAGAGTCTGCTCCTGAGGCTGCCCAGAGCACTTGGGTCTGCCCTGGTGAGGACAAGGCACAGAGGTGGCATAGCTGCCGGAATCACAGGAGCCCCGGTGACAACAGGTGCACCAGGGAGTGAGTGGCTGCAAGACGTCTGGTCCTTTCAGTGATGAGATGTGCAGAGAAGCTAGTGGCCACAGGTGTGAGAGCTCATCACTGGTTTTTAATAGTTAGACTATGATGTGCCTTGGTGTGGTTTTATTCATATGTATCCTGTTTTGGTTTCATCGAGCTTCTTGAATTATAAATTTATGTATTTTACCAAATTTAGGAAATTTTCTACCTTATTCATTCAAAATTATTGTGTGCCCTATCTTCCTCTCCATCAAAGACTTCAATTACATGTGTGCTAGAAAGCTTATTAATGTTCAACAGGTCACTGAGTCTCTGTTCACTTTTCTGTTTATCATTTTTCCTCTCTGAACTTCAATTTTGGTAGATTCTAGTGCCCTGATTCATTGCACTAAACATTTTCTTCCATGGCATCTAACATGTAGTTAAACTCATCCAGTGACTTTTTTGTCTCTGATATTTTATTTTTCATCTCAAGAAGTTGCATTTGCTCTTTTTTTTTGGGGGGGGGGGGGTACGTGGGCCTCTCACTGTTGTGGTCTCTCCCGTTTCAGTGCACAGGCTCTGGACGCGCAGGCTCAGCAGCCATGGCTCATGGGCCCAGCTGCTCCACAGCATGTGGAATCTTCCCAGACCTGGGCAAGAACCCATGTCTCCTGCATTGGCAGGCGGACTCTCAACCACTGCACCACCAGGGAAGCCCTGCTCATTTTTTAAATAGGTTTCCTTTTTTTCTCCTAATCATGTTCAAATTTTCTTTTAAATTCTTGAGTATATTTATACCTATTTTAAATTCATTTTCTGCTCATCCCATCACCCTATTTAAGGGCTCCAGAACTATAGCCCATGGGACTGTTTTTGAATGGTCCATGAGCAAAGAATGGTTTATGTATTTTTATAAAGAATTTTAAAAACACACACATAAATGCACAACACAATAAAATGAAAAACATGTGACAGAGACAATATGAGGCCTAAAATATTTACTTTCTGGCCCTTTGCAGAAAAACTTTGTTGATGCTTAATCTATATCATTTCTGAGTCCATTTCTGCTAACTGATTTATCTTCTGGTTATGGGTTTCATTACTCTATTTCTTTACATGTATAATAATACTTAATTGGATGCTGGTTATTACAGTATGTATACTTTGTTGGTTGTCTACAGTCTAAATTTGTGCAACAATGAAGGTGAAAAGTCATATAAAGTACTAATATTGTTATTTTTGTGCTTTATTGAGATGTAATTCACATACCATACAATTTACCCATTTAAAGTGTACAATAAAATGGCTTTTAGTATATTCACAGAGTAGTGTATCCATCACCACAATTAATCTCAGATTACTTTCATTACTCTAAAAAGAAACCCCACATCCCTTAACTATCAGACCCCAAGTCCCCCATCCCCTTCAGTCCTAGGTCACCACTACTTTACTTCCTGCATCTATAGATTTGCCTATTGTT